>NC_052488.1:1313220-1613220 GCF_009730915.1 Dioscorea cayenensis subsp. rotundata | reverse complement strand
TGTATACTGGTGCTCAGTTTTTATACTGCCTAAGATTGTTGTAAACGAAGTAGAGAAATTATGCAGAAACTTCTTAGGGCATGGATCAAACAGCTCTTCAAATGGAGGTTTGGTGGCATGGACTACGGTTTCATGCACGTAAATCAAAAAGGTGGATTGGGAATTAAAGATGTATCTCTATGGAATAAGGCAATACAAGTCAAACATATTTGGGAACCGATAACCCGACAAGAAAAACTTTGTGGGCAATCTGGGTCACCAAAAATTAAGTTGAAGAAGTTGAGTTTTTTTGGGGAATTACAAAAAGTCGATGATAGTTGGAATTGGAGGAACTTAGTCAAAATTGAGGAAGATTACCAAGAAGATGGTTACTTATCAGCTAGGTGATGGAAAGAAGTTTTTCTTTTGGTTTGATCCTTGGTGCAATGGTTCATCAATAGTAGATTTATTCCCAAGGATTGACTTCAGAGAACCATATATATCCAAGGAGGTCGTTGTCGCTGACTTTTGGCGTAATGGCATGTGGAGGTTACCGTGAAGATGGAATAGCACTATGGTTAAAATCATGATATTTCTTAATCGTCATATTGCAATAGCTGAAGGTATACCAGACTGTATATGCTGGAATTTGGAACAACAAGGTAGATTTAGTGTGAAGAAGGTGTATGAGTTCCTATTACAACCACAGGAGAATATTAGTTGGGGAAAACTTGTCTGGTCTGCTAGTAACATCCCAAGGCACTCTTTTATATTCTGGTTAGCTTTACATAAAAGGCTCTTAACAAGAGATAAACTTCATCATTGGAAGATTATAGAGACAGACATATGTGTGCTATGTAATGAAGCTCGAGAAGAGATAGATCACTTATTTTTTGACTGCAGAATTTCAAGGTCAATATGGACCAAAGTTCTTTGGGCATGTAATGTGGATAGAAGACCTTTTTCTTGGACAAGGGAAATTAGTTGGTTTACAAGGAAGGCAGGTGGGAAATCGTTGTTAGTAAAGATGAGACGAACTGCACTAGCTGCGAGTGTTTACATAATATGGAAGGTAAGAAATTATGTTATTTTTCAAAATCAAATGGTTAATGTGGAGCATATATTTGAGCAAATCAAGAAGATGGTAATAATGAAACATCTAGGCCAGGTCACAAAAGGAGAGGATAAGAATTCACCTCTAATGAGGTGGTTTACTGGTTGTAATACAGGAGAGCAAAGGAGTTTGAGATGATGTGATACTGTTTAGGTTTTGGGAAATGGAAAATTGAGCACTCGCATACTATGATGACTATTTCTGACAGCGTGGAATGGAGAAGATTTAGCCTTAAAAGGAATTGAGCTGGAGATGGAGTTTCAATGGAGGCAGTTATAACGGCTGGTTGTTTTGATCATTGGTTGAGAAGTTTCAATTTGATTGGGGAGAAGTCGGTGGAAGACAGGTGTAATACTATGAAAAAGCTATTTTCCTTCTGTTACTTAAGGCTTAATGACTTGGTAGTTATAACGTCTTGTTGAAGGTCATTGGGTGCAAAGATTTAAGTCTGATTTGAGGAAAAGCTTTAGTGGAAGACAAGCTGCCAGGAATAATATTTTGTTTGGCTTTCTCTCTTTTTACTTTCCATGTGTAGTAGATGTGTTGAGTTGTTTTGGAGTTCTTTGATTGGTGTTTTGGATCTTAAGGTGGTATTGAAGTGGAGGTGTAATAATGATGGTTAGGCCTTGTTATTAGTGTTTCTTTTAATAGGTTTGGGTTGTCAGTCAGTTGTTGTCTGGATTAGCTTGGATAAGCTTGTTTTTGTGTAATTGTTTGAGCTATATTAATATACTTTGGTTGATTTGACCAAAAAAAAAAAAAAAAAAAAAAAAATCCAACACAAAGAAGAGGAGCAAGAAGATATTACAACATCAACAACATAGAATGCTTTCAACACAGCTTGTAAACCTTGAACCCTAATAGCCATTGAACACTAATTTAAACTCGATTTAGTACTCAACCAATTTAGAGGAAAAAAAAAGTAGTGATAACAGCTTAGATAAAATTTTTTATTTTTTGAACCAAATCCAACACAAAGAAGAGAAACAACAGAAAAGCAAGAATGGGAGCAAGAGTTAAACTTCAACATCGACAACATTGTCCCGCTTTTGGCAGAGATTTTAACCCTGAACCTTATTTGCCACCAGAATCTAGTTTAGTGCCTAATTCATTGAAACTGAAACCAAAAGGGACAAATTTTTTTGAAATAATCACAACAGGAAACACCCCAATTGCCATCAAACACCAACCAAAGCTCCATTAAATATTCAATTCAAAGTGATAATCTAGAATTAAATTTATCAACTTTTATTAACCAAATCCAACAGAAAGTAGAGAAACAGCAGAAAATACACTGCCATGCTGTTGGCATGGGCTGTCACCTTAAATTCCAATTGGCATCGAACACCAATCTAAGCTCAAATTAATACTCAATTCATTGAAAAGGAAACAAAAAAGTCACAATCTAGAGATAAATTTATCAACTATTATTAATTAAATCCAAGAGAAAACAGAGAAGCATCAGGACATTAAAAAAAAAAGGTGAGCAAGAGTAAAACCTTCATATCAACAACACTGCCATACTTTTAAAAGAGAACTTAACTCTAAATCCCAATTGCCATCAAACACTAATCTAACCTCAAATTCATACTCCATTCATTGGAAAAAGAAACAAAATGTGATAACCTAGAGATAAATTTATCAATTTATATAATTTTATTAAGAAAAATCCAAGGGAAAGCAGAGAAGCAGCAGAAAAAAAAAAACCAAGGTGAGCAAGAGTGGAACCTCAACATTAACAACAGTGCCATACTTTTGGAAGAGATTGGCAATGTCCTCAACAGTGGAGGTCCAAGGAATATTCTGGGCAATCAATCTCTTCCGAGGTTGCAGTGAGGTCTCCAAAGTCCCCTCTGATGCCACTCCTGGTGCTGCAGCTGAGCTGGACGATAAAGCAACAATGGAGAAGAAAGGTCGGTGCTTTCGAGCAATGGACAGAAGGATGGGAAGGTAGGGTTTAGGTTGAGAGGTTAATGGGAGGAAAGGAGAAGGCTTTGGCTGTAAACAAGGGGGACAAGAGAGGTTGAAGAGAGGAAACGCCATTGCTGAGGTTGAAGCTTGCTCATGTGCTAAGATTATTTATTTATTTATTTATTTTTATTTAATAGGAATGGATAGAAATTTTATCCACTAGATTTTTTATTTAGACTTTTTCTAAATACCCCCTCAAAATATACTGAAATTAATTTTATACAATTCTCTGCCATAAATAAATAAACAAGAAGAAATATATCAATAATTAATTCATGTTTTAATTAATAAGTATGTTACCTTATTACAGAATATTTCAAAGCATGAACTTATTCCACATAAATTGATTAAAATAATAATAATAATAATAATAATCATTATTTCAGTTAATTTTCTTATAACATGTGTACCACAAATTTAATTTTCATTGTAATTGTTCTCATGATCCATAATATCTTGTTTCTCTTTCTCCCTTTGTTCTTCTTTTTCATTCAAAGGCTCCATCATTTCTTCCACCTCTTCCTTAATTTTATCAACCTATCAGACAAAAATAAATCAAAATATTTGAACATTTTTATCTTAAAATATATTCAACTTGCTTGCTTTATCTTCAAAACTAAACACTTACAAACTAAGAAGAACATATTACAATTCAAATCAAGAGAAAGATTAATTGTAAACTAATTAATTAGTTTTCTTAATCATCAAGTATTTTTACTTTCATTCCATCAACTTTCAAACTAAGCTATTGCAATGTGATATACATATATATATATATATATATATATATATATACATCTTACCTTGTGTAGGAATACTTCAACATTTTTTGCATCCTTTTCAACTTCTTCAGCAAACTTCTTCACTTCCAAAGCCTCTTGTTTTAAGTTTCCTTCCGGCAAAGCTCCGGCGATATCTGAGGCTACTTTCTTTGTCTCTTCGGTCACCTTCTCAACTATTTCCACCGTCGTCTCCACCGTCTTCTCCATTCTATCTAAACTTATTAACAAACACAAATGAAAACACATTGAATGATTAATCAATAGAAAACTTCATTCATGCATGCATGCATGCATCCAAGACAAAGAACATTTATAAATCTTATATGTCTGTAAGGAGAAAAACCCTAACTGTTTAAATAATTACAAAAAAAATTATATTAAACCTTAATAGCATAATAATAAATTTTCGCTCAAAGGAAACCCTTGATCTTTTTTATTATTATTATTATTATTTGCATAATCTGTGAATGAATGGACGTACCTCCAACTTTTAGAATTCTCTTGTAGAATGGCACAGTGAGAAGTATGGATCCCAACAACACCAATCTCGTCCTAATTGATATGAGAGTTATATTACACACTCTAGAATGAAGGATATATAATTAACACACTAATGTTCCCATGAATTAAAACATACATGCATATATATATATACACACACACACACACATACCAAATAGAGAGTTTGGGTGGAGAGAACTTTGCACTGGTTTGTGCTGCAGCTGCCATTCTGTTTCATGCCAACACAACAATCTCTATTTTGTTAGAAAAACCACTACAAATAAAAACTAAGATTATATATATATATATATATGCACACACAAGAAAGGAGATATATATATATATATATATATATATATATATATATATATATATATATATATATATATACTTGAATTTATTGGAGTTCATATGAACATTAATGGAGCTGGAGGGATTCATCACTGAATTGTTTTTTAGATTTGGATTTAGAGTAGAAAGACGAGGGAGAGGAAAGTGATGAGAAGAAGTGAAAGGAGACGAGAGATGGATCTTCAAGTTGTTGAGAGAAAAGAAAGAGAGAGACATACTTAATTAGGCTCATGTACATGTATCCAACTACTTTAATATATATATATATATATATATATATATATATATATATATGTAATGGGTAAGGCTTGTTAAACTAGTTACATTATAAAATTTAATTTACTCAATATTATTTTACCAACTTTACAATATATACTTGTATACCATGCTCACATTGTTTGAAGGAACCTATAAACAAATAGTCATAATTTTTTTATGTGAATAAAAATGTCTTCATTGCTAACTCAGCTGTTGGACATAATTCTTTTAAATTTATTACATTTATGATCTGTTGCATATGATGAAAATCAATATACTAAAAGTTGTTTTGTTTTTTGTTTTATCTAATTTTTTCTTTTATCTTCTTAATGAATATGCATGAGTCTAATGAGAGTTGTATACTTTGTTAATCAAATTGCTTAATTATAGTGACATATATCTTCAAGTTATAATAATGATAATTATCTTCACATGGCTTTTACTTGACTTATCTTCTTGCTACTAATTAATTGTCATTCGGTGCTTGTGTTTCTTCTTCCTTCTTTGTTCATTTACTAGTTTTCCAATTCTTTTAAAGTGACCACTGCATTGTTGAACCATATGGTTCAAGAAGTCACATGTTTTCAAGCTGTTTACCATTTTGTTTTAGTTGGTTGATAATGACTCTAGAATAAATGAAACATATATGGTCCCCTCTATTTTCCTCTTTTGATTGCAATACCTTTGAATTCTCCTTCATGTATTTTCAAGTATTTCGCACACTCATTTCTCTCCCAAATTTTTCAAAGAATTTCTTTGACTTTCTTATTAGAATTTACTAAAGCAATATTTTCAAATATCGTGTCAATAATGTTTGGGTATAAAATAGGAGGTTCAATTTTTTGTTATTTTATTTTGTTTTTAATGCTTTTTTTTAACCAATAAAAAAAAAATATTGCCATGTTCTTCTTCCATGAATTCATAATATTATGACTAGTCGTTTCTCATATATATATATATATATATATATATATATATATATATATATATATATATATAAAGAGTACTAATTCTCATAGTTATGCCATTTTGAGAATTTGGAAAATACTACTAAATACCATTTTTGAAATATAATTCTTCCTTACATATAAAACTCAATTATTTAAAAATCTCATATATAACAGTGGTGACAATAAAAATTTACTTTATTTACATGATTGATTGATGGATAAATAAATTTAAAAAATAGTGTAATATTATTCCATTAATTTATTATAAAATAGTATTTTTGTAAAAAAAAGGAGCAAAAGTAAAATTTATAAGTCTTATGCTTTAACTAAACATCACTACATCTCAATAGACAAATGGTAGTATAATTAACTTTCATGTTAAAATATAATTGAGGATTTAAGGAATGTATTTGTCGGATGATAAATCTATATTGTCAAAAATAAAAAAATAAAAAATAAGCATATATAAATAAACAATAGATATTGATTGGTTATTGGATTAAGCTAAGATTTTTAAATGTAAATTCCTCACTGTCATCTTTCAATAATTGTATGACTTCAAATTTTATCATGTAAAAGTGGGCGCAAGTGGACGGAAGATCCAGAACTTAACAGAAGTTTCACAAAATCAAGTAAATTCTTGGAAGTTGGCATTCAAGACTCTAGTGCCCCCGGAAGAAGGCTTACAGCCATGAAGTTTCCAAGTGGGGCCCGTTTTGTAATTGTTATGTAATTTTTCTAGTGAATATTAAAAAGGGAAAAACTGTGTTAACCAAACCTAACAAAAATATTCCCACCAGTTGATAGAGCCTAATTCTTCATGAGAGCTCCCTCATTAGGGCACATAACTAACATTAACTTGTCCATTTTATATATTATTAAACCAGATAATTCATAAAAGTTTAAACTATTTTGTTTGGTTTTATACTTAATAGAAAAAACTACAAATTAAGTACAATAATTGCTCTAAAGATTAGCATGTTTTCTTCTCAAATTTATTTATCTATATTACGTACCAATATAAGTTCTCAAAATACCTACATGGCCATCCACAAGATAAGGTGTAAACAATTTATTCATTGTTAATAAATAATAATACAAAATTATGTGGGTTTACAGAGATAATACCTTTTATATAAACAACCCCAAATAAATGAAATTTCAAACCTTATATAACATCTAATCCTGTTTTTTTTTCAAGTTAAAGACACTAAAAGTCTATATATATATATTCATTTATTTTATTATTATTATTATTATTTGCAAGTTGAAGAGACTAGAAGTCTCTAAAACCAGAAGCTTATTAATTGGTCTTGTTCAACATCATATATACATTCCTAATTTTATTGTGCAACTATAACATTAAGCTTCTGGTTTAGTTGTATACTTTATTAAATATTAAATTGCTTAACTAGTGACATGATCCTCTTCTCATAAAGTTATAGTAATTATCTTCACAAGGGTTTCACTTGAGCTACATCCTCTTGCTACTAATTGTCCTTTGGTGCTTGCATTTCTTCTCATCTAGTTTCAGTTTCAACATCAAGACTTGCTCCATTAGTTCTTCTTCAATTCTTTTTTCTCATTTAGTTGGTCAACTAATAGCAATTAATTAAGATGATTTTTTTTTTCCAATTCTTTTATATATAGTGACCACCGTATAGTTAAACCTATAAGAAAATTAATTAGGAAAATTTTTTTACAACAAGTCGACTATTTTTAAGTTGTTTCCTACTTTGATTTGATTTAATTGATGATGATGACTCTAAAATAGTGAAATATGCATTGTCCCCTCTATTTTCCATCTCTTTTGATTGCAATACCTTTAAATTCTCCTTGAAGTATTTGTAAGTATTTTCACACGTGTGCTCATTTTCTTTGGAAATTTTTTGAAGAATGTCTTCAACTTTCTTACTAGAATTTGCTTATAAAATATTTCATCATGTCAATAATGTTTTGGTAAAAAGTAGGCTGCTCAATTTTTTGTCATTTTATTTTGTTTTTCATGTATTTTTCTTTTAATTGATAAAAAAAATTTCTACATTCTTCTTTGACATGTTCATAATATTATTTACCAGTCATTTTTGTGTGTGTGTATATATATACCTATACCTATATATATATATATATATATATATATATATATATATATATATATTAAAAATATTAATTCTCATTGGTTTTTATGCCAATTTGAGAATTTGGAAAATACTACTTAATGTCATTCTTGAAAAAAACCAAGCCACAATTTATTATAACTCAATTAATGAAAGAAACCAAGTCACAATTTATTATAAATTTCAGAACACTTGGTGACAATATATAAAAATTTGCTTTATTTACATTGTTGAATGATGGATAAATAAATAGAATAAAAATGGCGTAATATATCCACTATTCTATTGTGGAATAGTTTTTAGATGATAAGAGAAGTGAAAATTAACTTTATAATGTTAATTTAAATTTAATTCAGTTTTAAATTACCTTCGTGGTAATTTAAAATTAAACATATTTAAATTAGTATAGTGGTATATATATATATATATATATGACATTATCATTTGAATCTTAAATATTTAAAATAATGATATACTTTTAAAATGGAGTTGATCCTTGGATTGAAAAAATTACATGTAGACCAGCACTATAGCTCCTAATATAATATTCTCGAAAATACATAACCCTAGGAGATACAGGACTAGATTGGAAATTTGGAAGAATTTTTTAATTTTTTCATGTACAAATCTTAGTCTTTTAGTTTGTCTAGTTTAATTTAATATGATATAAGATAAGTGATACTGTTTCCGCTATTGATTAATTGTTTAACTAATGTGATATATTAAATGTTATATGTTGATTTTATGATATGACATATTTAAGTGTGTCGTTGTATTCTAATTAATTTTTAATATATAAGTCTTATGGTTTAATTACTTGTTTGAATTGAACAAATGATAACTACCGTTGTAATAAGTGAGTGGTAGTGTTATTAATGTCATACTTGAAGATTTGATCTATTGCTTTTCAAAACATTGTAAAAAATTAAATTAAATTAAATTAAATTAAAAATTGAAAGAAAATTAAAAAAGAATATAAATAAAACAACAGATAGTGATCCCTCAAGCTAAGAATGCTGAATGCAGCCAAACCCACTTGATTCAAATGGTTAACCATATTAAAAATAAATCTTTCTTATGGCATGTGGAGTGATGAGGGTTTGAATCTTCATTAGAGGAATTAACTCACTAGTGATGTCTCAGCCCACACTCAGGCGATATAAAAACAAGTGCTTATCATCTTTTAAAAAAATAAATATCAAAATGGTGCCTCTATTTTTCTTTTGGTCCTTGTATTTACACATTTTTGTCTTTTAGTTGTAAAATCCTCCTTTTGGTCCTCGTATTTACACATTTTAATCTTTTTTGGTCCCTCTAATTCATCAACTGGAAGGACCAAAAGGACAGATCCGTCAATTAGAGAGACCAAAAAGACAAAAATGTGAAAATACGAGGACTAAATAAACAGATTTTATATTAGAGGGACTAAAAAGACGGAAAACACAAAATAGAGAGACTATTTTGATATTTTGACAAAAAAAAAATTAGTGAATGCAAATTCTTGTGTCACCATCTTTTAATTAATTGTATGACTTTTAATTTTCTATGGAAAAAAAGTGGGCTTACAAAACCTACAGAACTTCCAGAAAATCAGGTAAGTTCGTGGAAGTCGACATTCAAGACTAAAGTGCCCCGAAGAAGGCTTACATAATTACATCCATCATCATCCATGAGGTTTTCTCACTGGCTATGTATTTGTTATGTAATTTTTCAAGTGAATATTTCCTAAATCCAACACACACACACACATACAAAATGCTTAATGGAATTTATTTTTAAAAAAAATATATAAAAATAAAAATATAAAAATAATGAAAGATCTAGCAACCAAGAGTATCTTCATTAGTTGGTAAAATCTGGCTCCTTATCAGAGATTTTCTGGTCACACACTTTTGCTGATAGTGGCTTATCTACCTTATAAAAAAAATCTCCATTACATAAATTTAATTTATTTATTTTATATATTAAATTAAATAATTCAAAAAATTTTAAATTACTTCGTTAGTTTCTAAACTTAAAAGAAAATAAAAATAAAAAGTAAGTACAATTAATTTTCTAAATATTAGTTGATTCCCTTCTCAAATTTATTTATCTATATTGCCAATATAAGTTCTCATAATAATAGTATAATACTTACATGACCATCCAGAAAGACTAGGTACAAATAATTTATTTATTATTAATAATAATAAACTATGAGGTTTTACGGAGATAATAATACCTTTTATATGAGCAAACTCAAATAAATGGAATTTAAACCCTTATTATAGATTTTTTTTCTTAGACACGGGAAGTTTTTAATAATTATTTATTTATTTATTTATTTTACAAAAGCAATAAGTGTTGTTGGGGCGGGGTGGGGAATGGGATCCCCGTCCCCAATCCCGCTCTCCACGGGGCGGGGATTCCCCGGTTAAAATTCCCCGAGGGGAAAAATCCGCGGGGCACGGAGATTCCCCACGAGGTTCCCCACGGGGAGCGGGGTGGGGATCCCCGTGGGGCGGGGAGTGTTGGGTATTGGGCTCTCGTCCTATGTGGAGAAAAGCCCAAATGGTCCAAGCCCATTAGGGTTCACTTTATTAAGTGTTTTCCATCATATTAGGGTTAAGAGAGTGAAAAAAATCCGGGGAGATAGCCACGCAAAGATAAAAACGGCAGATTTTCGCAGGGTTCGGATTTGACAGAGCTAGCAAATTCAAGCTGGTGTTTGGAGGGTCAAACGATGTCCGATTGAGCTGAAATTTGGTGGGCATGTTCGGGACTTGCGAGAGCTTGATTTCCACCCAGTACGGTTTTGTGATTTGGCTTCTCCTAGCTCAAGATATGTGGGTCGAACAGTAAGCTACGAATATTATTTTTGTTTCCAATATAGCTTGTTTTTAGCTATTGTTTTGGTCAAGTTGTATTTTTTTATTTATGCTCATTCTTGAGACTCTCTTGTACCCTGAATTTGATCATAGTGGAGCTTGGATTGGTCAAGATTGACCCGTGGTTTTTCACCCTTGATTTAAGGGTTTTTCACGTAAAATTTGGTGTATTGTGTGATTGCAATTTTGGTCTTGTTAGGTTGCTCTCCTTCATCTAGCAAGCTTGGGGATTGTTTATTTGTTTATAATCTATTGAGATTATTGCTTAATTCCCATCAGAGTGGTATCAGAGCCAGGTTCTCAATCTTTGTGATCATAGTGGTTTTCTTGCTTGAATGATGGAGGCAAATACAAACAGGATGATTAGTTTGAATGGAAGCAATTATCATCTTTGGAAAGGGAAAATGAAAGATTTGTTGTTTGTCAAAAATATGCACTTACCGTGTTTGTCATGCAAGAAGCCGGATTCAAAAATCGATGAAGAATGGGCATTTTGCACATCAACAAGTTTAGTGGGTTTATTCGGCAATATGTTGATGATAATGTTTACAATCATATTGCTAATGAGACCGAAGCCAAAAATTGTGGGAGAAGATTGAGTCTTTGTATGCTTCAAAGTCGGAAACAACAAGTCGTATTTGTTGAATTCCATGATGAATTTGAGATATAAAGAGGGAACTCCATATCGGATCACTTGAATGTTTTTTTCGGGGGCTTCTGATCGGGTTGTCGGGGATGAGTATTAAATTTGAGGATGAAATTCTTGGACTTTGGTCATTGAACACACTACCGGGATACATGGGAGACATTTTGGGTCTCAATAATAAATTCTGCTCCAGGTGGTGTGGTGTCTCTAGAGTCAGTTAAGAGTAGTACTCTTAATGAGGAGATGAGAAAGAAGGCTCAAGGTTCTTCTTCTCAACCCGAGAGGTTCACGCTTCATGAAGATCGGGGAGAAATCTTCATAGAAATCGAAAGGTAGAGATAAAAAGCGTAAGCAAGTCCAAGTCCAGATCATAAGGATGTTGAGTGCCATTATTGTCACAAAATGGGGCACATAAAAAGGAATTGTTTCAAATGGAAGCGAGAAAACAAGGGAAAGGGCAAGCAGGAGAAGAAGGATCAAGATGGTGATTACATGATCTGCCGCTACTCGATGATTTGGTCTTTACTACTCGAGGCCCGATATAATCAACATTGTATCCGATGAGTTAAAGCTCGGGTTGTGGATAGTGGTGCTACTTTGCATGTGACGCCAAGGAAGGAATTCTTCACATCTTTCAAATCCGGAGATTTTTGGCTCATTGAAGATGGGTAACGAGTGGCATCAAAGGTGGTCGGTATTTGAGATGTGTCTGCAAACTACCATGGGTATGAAGCTACTTCTAAAAGATGTAAGGTATGCTCCTGATGTTCGCTTGAATCTTATTTCAGTTGGCAGACTTGATGATGACGGATATGACAACTGCTTTGGTGGTGGAAAATGGAAACTTACCAAAGGAAACATGGTTGTAGCCCGTGGAAATAAAGATTCTAAGTTGTATTGGTTGAAAGGTGTTGTTCCTAGTGATGATGTGAATGCAGTAGATATGGAGGCATCTTACTTGTGGCACAGAAGACTTGGTCATATTAGTGAAAAAGGACTGTCTAGCTTGGCTAAAAAGAATGTGCTTCCAGGATTGAAGAATGCAGAGTTAGAGAGATGTTCTCACTGTATGGCAGGAAAACAAAATAGGGTATCCTTTAAGAAGCATCCCTCTTCAAGGAAGTCAGAGTTGCTTGAGTTAGTACATTCAGATGTTTGTGGACCTTTAAAGGTAAAATCTTATGGTGGTGCCTTATACTTTCTGACATTCATTGATGATCATTCCAGGAAACTTTGGGTCTATGCTTTGAAGACCAAAGATCAGGTGCTTGAAAAATTCAGAGAATACCATGCCTTGGTTGAAAGACGATCTGTAAGAAGCTCAAATGTATCGGGGAGTGATAATGGTGGTGAGTATTGTGGATCTTTTGATGAATACTGTAGACAACACGGAATCAGACATGAGAAGACACCTCCCAAAAACTCCTCGACTTTTAATGGTGCGGCAGAGAGAATGAACAGAACATTGATGGAAAGAGTTAGATGCATGCTTTCAGAAGCAAAGTTACCTCAAATGTTTTGGGGTGAGGCATTGTGTGCAGCAGCACATGTGATCAATCTTAGTCCTGTTGTCGCCTTGAAAGGTGATGTGCCAGATAAAGTATGGTTTGGAAAGGATATTTCCTATGACCACTTAAGAGCTTTTGGTTGTAAAGCATTTGTTTATATTCCAAAAGATGAGAGGTCTAAGCTTGATGAGAAGACTAGACAATGTATCTTCGTGGGTTATGGTCATAATGATGAGTTTGGGTATAGACTGTATGATCCAGTGAAGAAGAAGCTGGTTAGAAGCCGTGATGTGGTATTCATGGAAAACCAAATGCTTGATGACATTGATAAGGTGGAGCAGAAAGATCCCTTGAAGACTTATGAGTTAATTAATGCAGAGCCAGTTCATGTTACACCAAATCTAGAGGCAGTTGATATTGATGTTCAGAATGATGATCAGCAGCTTGGAGATGAATTAGATGTTCCAAGAATGGATGTGCAGATACAACCTGAGTAACATGAAGATGAACCTGAAGATCCACCTCAAGTTCCACTTAGAAGGTCTAACAGAGAGAGACATGTGTCCACCAGATATCCATCTGATGAGTATGTGACCTTGACTGATGCGGGAGAACCAGAGAATTATAAAGAGGCCATAGAAAGTGAAGAAAAACAGAAATGGATTCATGCAATGGAAGATGAAATGAAATCCTTAGATGACAATCATACATTTGATATAGTCAAGTTGCCTAAAGGCAAAAGGGTCTTAAAGAATAGATGGATTTACTAGGGGTGAAATATGAAGGAAATTCAAAGCATCTCCTAGATATAAAAGCTAGATTGGTGGTGAAAGGTTTTAGTCAAAGAAAGGGGATCGACTTTGATGAGATTTTTTTTCACCCTGTTGTGAAAATGACATCTATTAGAACTGTGTTGGGTTTAGCTGCAACTCTTGATTTGGAAGTTGAGCAAATGGATGTCAAAACTGCATTTGTCCATGGTAATTTGGAGGAGGAAATTTATATGGAACAACCTGAGGGTTTCAGGGTGCAAGGCAAAGAAAAATCATGTGTCTCGTTGAAAAAAAGAGTTTTGTATGGCTTGAAACAAGCTCCACGACAATGGTATAAGAAGTTTGAATCGGTTATGATTGAGCAAGGCTATAAAAAGACTACTTCTGATCATTGTGTCTTTGTGAGCAAGTTTGCTGATGGTGATTTTATTATCTTGCTATTAGTATGTTGATGACATACTTATTGTTGGGAAAAGATTTTTTTCTAAAATTGACGAGTTAAAGAAGTAACTCAAACGAACTCATTTTGCTATGAAAGATTTGGGATCGACAAAGCGGATATTGGGTATTAGTATTGTGCGTGATAGAAAAGAGAAGAAGCTTTGGATGTCTCAAAAAGAAATATATTGAGAAAGTCTTGGAGAGGTTCAACATGGAAACGCTCTAAGTCTCAGTAAGCACTCCTCTAGTCGCACATTTCAAACCGAGTGTTAGTCGAGTCCTTCAACCGAGACCGAGAAGGTTGACATGGAAAGTGTTCCTTATGCATCTCGCTGTTGGGAGTTTAATGTATGCCATGGTGTGTACTAGACCGACATTGCTTATCTGTTAGCAATGTTAGCGCATTTCTCTCAAATCCGGTAGAGAGCATTGGAATGCGAGTGAAATGGATTATGAGGTATCTTAAGGGAACTTCGGACTTGAATCTTTGTTTTGGTGGTGAGAATCTTGTGCTTGTCGGGTTATCATGATTCGATATGGTCGGAGACGTTGATTCTAGAAAGTCCACTTCAGGGTATTTGATCAAGTTTGCAGGGGGAGTTATGGCCTGGCAGTCTAGATTGCAAAAGTGTGTTGCATTGTCTACAATTGAGGCAGAGTTCATTGCCATCACAGAAGCCTGTAAGGAATTGCTTTGGCTTAAAAAGTTCTTGCTTGAGCTTGGCTGTACACAAGAGAGATACGTCTTATATTGTGATAGTCAAAGTGCAGTTTATCTTGCCAAGAATCAAACCTTTCATTCTCGCTCAAAACACATTGATGTGAGGTATCATTGGATACGAGATGCATTGGATGCGAAGTTGTTGGAGTTGGCTAAAGTTCATACAGATGACAATGGTGCTGACATGTTGACAAAGACTTTGCCAAGAGGGAAGTTTGAGGTTTGCCGTATGATCGCCGGGATGGCGGTCACCTCCACATAGTCGTGAGGGGGAGATATGTTGGGTATTGGGCTCCCGTCCTATGTGGAGAAAAGCCCAAATGGTCCAAGCCCATTAGGGTTCACTTTATTAAGTGTTTTCCATCATATTAGGGTTAAGAGAGTGAAAAATCTGGGGAGATAGCCGCCGCAAAGATAAAAATGGCAGATTTTCGCAGAGTTCAGATTTGACAGGAGCAGCAAATTCAAGCTGGTGTTTGGAGGGTCAAACGATGTCCGATTGAGCTCAAATTTGGTGGGCATGTTCGGGACTTGCAGAGCTTGATTTCCACCAGACGGTTTGTGATTTGGCTTCTCCTAGCTCAAGATATGTGGGTCAGAACAGAAGCTACAGAATATTATTTTTGTTTCCAATATAGCTTGTTTTAGCTACTGTTTTGGTCAAGTTGTATTTTTATTTATGCTCATTCTTGAGACTCTCTTGTATCCTGAATTTGATCATAGTGGAGCTTGGATTGGTCAAGATTGACCCGTGGTTTTTCACCCTTGATTTAAGGGTTTTCCACTTAAAATTTGGTGTCTTGTGTGATTGCAATTTTGGTCTTGTTAGGTTGCTCTCCTTCATCTAGCAAGCTTGGGGATTGTTTATTTGTTTACAATCTATTGAGATTGTTGCTTAATTCCCATCAGGGAGACCATTCCCCGCCCCCGCCCCGCCCCGCCCCGCTAGGCGGGGAGGAATGTTTCCCCGCTCCCCGCCCCGCGAGGGGATGTTTCGGGGAATCCCCGCCGTTTCGGGGAATCCCCGCCCCGTCGGGGTGGGGCCCCGCGGGGAACGGGGATTCCCCACCTCACTGACATTCCTAAAGTGTTGTGAAGAGGGTGTGCATATAGACTGGGATTGAACATTCAACCCATACACTTTCATCTTGTAACGAACGTTCAACTCATATACCTTCATCTTGTAACGCATAATCACGAACATTATATTTAACGGGACTTGAACTCTAGATTTTTTGAATGTCTCACATTAATACTTTTTGTAGTGAGATCAAATACCACTTGTTTATAAACTTTTTTTTTTTTTTGATAGTTTCTAAAATTTTAATCATTGTTGATTTTGGCCTTTTAATAAATAAAATTAGACTAAATAAATTTTGTTTATATTGGCATTAGGTAAATTTATTCATTTTGATTTTCTTTTTTTTATTTAATATGACAGCTAGCTAATACATTGACCCTTTGAATAAAGTTATATACATCATGGTAAAATGAATGTTTTTATATTTTAAAAACCAGAGGACCAAAACGAACAAAAACAAAAATATTTTAAATTATTTTTGGCCATTATGATAATTAAAGTGCTTTTTAATAGAAAAAAAAAATCCAAAAACTTAAAATTTTAAAAATGAATATTTGAAAATTTGAGATATTTTAATTTATTTTTTAATATATAATATACCAAGTGGTTTGCCTACTTTTTTTTTTTAATTTAATTTTGTCAAAAAAGTTTCTTTGATAGGCATGGACGTAGCTCACTTGCATTGACTAATTGAATAAACTTTGCATTTAAGCCCAATAAAGTGTTGTTTTTCATGAACACCCTTATAAAACATAAAATTTGGAAACCATATCTCTAAAGTACGAAATGACATGTTTGCCACCGGAAGAAGCTTCATTGAACGGTTGGTTTTGTAGTGCAAATCAATTGACTGGACTTTAATTTTCTTTATTCCTTTTTATCTTATCTTATCTTATTATAAATAATGCATTTTTAAGTATTGTCTTGTACTTATACAATACAAAGTTCATTATTTTTATTTTCCCACTTCGGAAATTCTTTTTTAATAAAAAATGAATGTAGAGTTATAAATCTAAAATTGTTGTAACTATTACTTCAAAAAAAAATATAATAATATAACTATTAAAATATTCCACATAAAAATATTTTTCTAAAAAAATATATTTTAATAGTAAGAAATTCATTTTGAATTTTCAAAACAAAATTATATTAATATTTTAAATTTAGCCTTAAATTTCTTTTTATTTTCACCATTATTTTTATAAATGTGATAAATACAACAGTCAAAAACTTGCTCATTGGCCAAAAATTTGAACATCTGATGGTCCACTTTTCACTCGATAACACAGGATTAAATTTTAAATCCGTTCTCACAAAAAAAAAAACTTATGTCACCTTGTCACCTTGATTGAACATTTGACGGTCCACCTCTCATTCGGTAACACAATCTTAAATCACAAATCCACTCTCACATTAAGAATTTTATGACACTTTGTGCACAAATGATGTTTCACCACCTGTAAATATTTAGTTGTATTAAATAAAATTTGAATACAAGATATTTTATATGCGAGCGAATACTTTATCCATTGAGTTCGACAATTTCATTTCCAAATAATTAAAAGAAACATGTTATATATATATATATATATATATATATATATATATATATATAAAAAAATTAAATATGGAAATTCACTCTCAACAGTTAAACCAACCAAAAGGGTATTTTTGGAAAACAAAATCATTCCAGGGTCTTTTTCATAAAAAAAAAAAAGGAATAAAATCAAAGACTTCTTCTTTAAGCTTCCCTCCATCTTCCCCAAAAAAACACAAAAAAAAAAAGTCTTCATTCACACTCTTGTTTCCTTTTTTTTTTTCTCCACCTCCTCCCCCATCCATCCACCCACTCCGATGGCTCTCCGCCGTCGGATCCTCCACCCCAACTCCTCCGAAGTTTCTCCACCGTACGATGATATCTACTATTGCTTCCTCTATCACTGTCCTCCTCCGCCGGAACCCCCGCCGGAGTCGATCCCCATCGAAGTCTCCCACCCCAACCACCACCTCACCAACTTCCTCATCGCCGGCTGCTCCCTTCTCGGCGCTGCCTTCCTGATATTCACCGCCATCTTCCTCACTCTCCACCGCCGCCGCCGCCTCCGCCTCACCACACCTTTACCTCCCTCCGATGGCCCACCTTCCCCCGTCGCCGATCCCATCGACCATCACGTCTGGCACATCCGAACCGTTGGCCTTGACGCCGCCACCATCGCCTCCATCTCCATCGTCCAGTTCAAGCCCGCCGATGGCTTGATTGATGGCTCAGACTGTGCCGTCTGCCTCACTGAGTTCCGTGATGGCGAGGATCTCCGCCTTCTCCCTAAGTGCTCCCACGCTTTCCATATCCCTTGCATCGATACCTGGCTCCGATCCCGCGTCTCCTGCCCACTCTGCCGTGCTCCTATCGTCGCCTCTAAGGACGTCCCTGCTTCTGAATCTACGGGGTTGGAATTGAGCCTTGGGGATAGTTCAGAGAGCGTGGATGGTGAAAGGACGGTGGCAATTGGGGAAGAAGATGGAGAAGAGATGATTGAGATCGCAATCGAATCTTGTTCTCAGGGATCGAGCTCTGAAACTAGGGTTCCGGAGGATTGGCAACCGGTTAGGAGGTCTGTTTCCATGGATGCTTCGTCCCTGGGTGCTTTGCTGCTCAGAGGTGAGCCTGAACAGAAGAAAGATGATAACTTTGAGGAAGTGACCAATATCAAGAAGAGGGGAAAGCAGGGGAGTGACTTGAAAATGGAAATTGTGAAGAAGGGGAGGACGAGGATGGCAAGGTCTCTGTCAAGCAGTGGAAGATGGTTCAATCTGTCAAGAGGGAAGTTTACGCCTACCACTGTTCTCCCTTTGTGATTGTGGACATCAACTGCTCTTTGTGTGCGAAGTATAGCTTGGAGGGAAGGTAAAAATGTGATCTTTCCTTTATAAGAGTGATGACTAAACCTTAAAGCATATGATCTTGAAGAAAAGAAAAAAAAAATGCAGTTTTGAGCTTTATTTATATGCATACAGTTTCTGGTACATGGATAACTGATCCTATGTTCTGAACATTTGTATGTATTTTACACTTTGATCAATAAAGAAGTTCATAGCATCTGAAGATATGTGAGTTTACTTCTCTTGCTACTTTTGGTTTCTTGTTTAATATGGTGATTGTTGTTCCTTGCTTGATAAATGGAGAAAAAGTTATCTTCTTGCTTTATTTTTTAGTTTGTATATTTATGGCGCATTTGTTGGTGGATGATTGTTATGAACTGCAGTTGCTTTACAAATTTCATATAATCTGAGCAAACTGGGTTCTGTTTATGAGCAATATTTAAGGCTAGAATGAGTAATGCCGGTGAAAATTGGATTTCTTTAAAGCGGATGGCATCATTTGATGATTACAAGTGTTTTTGGAATAAAAGTGGAACAATAATCCTTGCTGTCACTTTGGAACCATTTTAAGATTTTGGTTTGTTGATGCTCCCTATGCTATTTTCTTGCTATTTACTTATTTGGATGGGGGGTGTAGAATATTCCTTTGCGCAGGTCTTCTAGGGATTAAATCTTCTGAAAATGAATATATGTTTTCTGGAAATCTGGTGCATGTGGTGCAGTTGAGATGATATAGTAAATACTGAAATTCAATTTGAACTTTTGTGTATTGGTTCCTGGTTGATTTAATAAATATTATGAATGGCCACTAAGCACGCTTTGTATACTGTTATTGTTCATACTTCCTCAATTAGCATAATGATATGGGGCAAATACATATAATCTTTTTCTATATAAATGTTTCATATAGTAAATGTTGTTTTTGGATTCAATTTTGGTTTATTTGAGAAATATGTGTTTCTTATTTCTGTGTGCAAGTTCATTTTATTTATAAATGTTTGGTGAAGTATTCATTTTGTTAGAACTGATCAGAATGAATAGATTCTTGTTTATTGGTGATATCTCTTGACCCTGGCTGGAAAAAAAAAACCAATGAAGGTGTGAGTAAATTAATCGATTGGAATTAGTGGTGATTAATATGGTGTTTTATGTCTGATCCATCTAAGAGTTGGTGTTTATAGTCAGCAGTTCATTTTCTTACCCTTATTGCTTTAAAAGTTATAGTTGGCAGTATGAATGATAAATCCATGAAGTGTGTGTGTTGTCTTCGAGAGCGTGTCTGATCTTACTGATGCAAAATAGGTAGTGTTGTCATCCATGCATGTTGTGGACCATCTAATTTGCCTTACCAGTTAGTTGATGCTCATTGTGGTATATTAATTGTCTCTAACTTGCATTGTTGCAGGGTGATTCCTCTAGCTTTCTGTAGGAAATTAAACAAGTGATCTTTTAATGTGTTTTCAAACAATATTGGTTTACGGGTTGCAAGTTGTGATCTCATGTTCACGAAGAATTAGTAGCATAGTGTCTTGTCCTTCATTGAAGCGAATCAGCTTATGGTTTGTAATTTGTCACTATTGGAGCCATTAACGTGACCTTGATACAAACTCTAATATTAACTCCTTTTTTTCCCATGGAAGGTTTACTATCTGTGCAATTGGAACTTGTAATTACTCCCAGACACATTGGCTTCATTAAACCATGTGAATTAAAATGTGAAATTGTTTTTACCTTTGGTGCCAACATAGTTTCCTTTTGCAATAAGCTGGTTGCTTTTGCTATCATGTTCTGCTCTTAAACATGGGTACCATATATATTTACTGCTGCCCGCTCTCTCTACTTTGTTAGCAGCAATGAAGCATCCTATTTACTATTACCCTAGAGAAACATTTCGGATTTTAGAGTTTTCTTTTTTATCTATTGCTTGCTTTAGTTATTGCTTTCTTTTTCCGGATGTGTGACAGGTAATATATGTGTGTGTATATATTGAATTGTTTGGTGGTACATGGGGCCATCTAGTTTACATTGTGAAGGTTCACTTTACTTTCTTATCCACTTACATATATAGAATCAAACTTGTGAAAAAGCCTGCTTTCTTTGAATCTGCAATCATCATGCAATCTCCGTGTATGAATTTGTTATGCCAATAATGTTTGCTGATGCATGAATTGAATGCCTCTGTTGATTACGTATCTGGGTTAAATATATATTTTCTTTAATGCTTAGAATTCAGAATTCATACCTGAGCATCCATCCAAATATACTATTTTTGACAAGTAGAGGGTCTGAAAGAGTGTGACATAAACATCATTGGATGCTCCATATTTGTTTGCAAATGCCATCTTGTATGCATACCAATGTGTAAATTGTATGTTTGGCTTTATCATTAGTTATAAAATGCTAGCATGCATGTCCCTCTTAATGGTTAGAAAATGTGTTCCTTTCCAACCTTGTGATTTACAGAACTTAAGAGAATGAGTTAGGGTTGAGTTTATTCAAGTTGGTTATTTCAAAAGGTTAAATTGAAGACCAAATGTGCAAAAAGAGAACATATACATAGAGGTGATCTCAACTGAAACAACTTTTCCCCATATATATATGTATATATATATATATTTGTGATTGTCATGGATCATAGATTGTGGTATTAATGCTATTTTTGGCTGCCAAACTAGAGACTACATCTTTCGGTATAGCTTAAATCATTTGCACAGTGATAAGTAACAATCATATGGAAAATACATTCAATTATGAACTTCAATCAAGTTAAATGTAATTGTTTTTTATTGCAACTTGTTGGAAGCTCATTGTATGTTTAGTTCTCATGTTTATTAAGGATTAGCCATCAGTTTCTTTTAATTACTTAATGTTATACAGCATATATATTAATTTAGGAAGAAATTGTCATTGTTCTTGTTAAGACATGCATTGAAGCATTCAAACGAATAGCTGTCATGCAATTTTTTTTTTCCCTTTCAAATGTAATTTTAAAATGTCTGTTATTTTCATGTTCAACGATTGATTCTTACATGCTTTAATTTAAATCCACATAAGTGCCATATCACAGCGGGTGTTGTGCAGTTTCTTGACTAAATTGTACATGCACACAACATTAATTTAATCAATTGTTTGATTGACTTTAAAATAATGAAATGATGCTCTTCTTTCCGTAATAGTACCATCCAATTGAGTTAAAAAGCATACATCTTTACTGCAAATGTTGCTTTCTTGGAAATTGCTTCAGCAATTGTAAATGTGAAAAATCTTTGTATCAAACATGAGATTCTTCATCTGATTGCAAGACAACTAGTGCTATTACTCATATGAGCATAAAAGCAGCAGATTCTAAAATTAAATGTTGTAATGTTCTGTTAATGATTGGTTTTTTGGTTTTTTTTTAGTTCACTGAAATAGTGATTGTTTCTGCAGGTTGTCTGAGACTATAACATTGTATAATTTCTAGAATTATTGTTTATCTGAACTTGAAACTAATACAAACATCTACTTATGTATAAGTTAATGCATATGAAAATTATACTGATTCTGTTTCACTTGGTGCAATGAGATGCTAATTAATGCAATGTTTCACTAGAAAATGATCCTATTCCTTACTTTTCGCTTCTTATAATTTCTGTTGAAGAGATTCAGCATAACCAACTTCTTGTTTGAGATATGATTGCTTCTAATGAGTAGAAGTTATAGATGCAAACAGCAAAGACAGAAAATAAGTGAAAATGGAACTGATATAAAATCAGAAAGGTTGCTAACTTTCTCCCCTTACTCATTGTCATTTCCTGAAGCACTAGACTTTTATAATGCACTTTGGTTCTCCTTTTGGTCAGTGGATTCCCCTGTAACACCATCCCAACAGGATCAAAACGAAACCATCCTTTGATTCACCGACTCCATTTATTTCTGCAACCAGTTTGGTCGTTGATTCACCAACTTCATAAATTTAGTGAGTGCTTAATTATTTCTAGTTATTTGCTACTAGATATCTATTACAAGCAACTCACATTAATTGTTAGTCACAGAATCATTCCCTCAGAATGTCGGCAAATTAAGTTAGACAAACAAAAAGGTAGTTGCACAATTAATCAACAAGTTTTAGTTGATCAATCATTATCCAACATTGATTGGAAGAGCATTTTCTTTTCATTCTTTGTCTCAAATATGAACAACCATCTTCTCTCATAACAGTATCTCAAAAATTCTCTGTATATTTTGCTAGTTTTGCTTTTCCCAGGATTATTCGGCGGACCCAAGTGATTGTGCATTCACACATTAAATTACATCAGACATTGCAATCAAGTTTGACTTTTTTTTTCCCTATAGGCAACTTTGTTTTATTAGTTTTGTTTTGTTTATAGGGGACCATGAATTAAGCCTTGAGTTACAATTTATAACAGGCTGTTAAAAGATGCTGTCTCCACTTCAGTCTTGTCTTCTGCTCATCATCCTCTGTTTATTCTCTGAACAGTCTAATATGATTTAACAGGTTGGTTTCTGTCAAAGTTATTATTCACTTTTTCTTTATGTCTTGCAGGTCCACAAGATCAAAGTATTTGCTTTCTGGAAACAATCATGCCAACAAAATCCAAACAATTACTCTCAAATTTGCAGCAAATGTTATTTTACTTTGTTCTTTATTTATTACTGATAAATAATGAGATGGATGAAAGATTCCTTTTAACTTTAGAAGATACATTTTAACTTTAGTTCATTCTGGGAATTACTGAGTTTTCTGATTTCTTATTCTGTTCATTCTGCAGGGTCCACTTATGCATAAAAAAATGGGGCCTTCTGAAGCTATTTCTTAGATCAATTATCAGTTCCTTTTTTCGGACAAATGAGTCACAAGAACTACTGTTCTTCTTTGGTGTTGTTGCTAAATTGTTTTCTTATTTCCTGTCCATTGAATCCAGTACAATACCAACACCGTCAAGCATCAATCAAGCTTTTACTTTTAATCATCATCTTATGACTTCCAGTTCCAGAGAGCCAAAAAACTCTTATTTGAATACAATTTTTTTCTGATTCATTGCAACAGAGCATCAGAAAAAAAAAACTTATACAACAACATAAACAATCAAAATAGCATCAATTCAAACCAGCTCAGCTTGTTCTTGAATCTCCGCAACCAAATGATGAACTGCAGTTGCTATATCATCCACTGTCCCACACTGACACTCTTCTTCTACCTACACAAGATCAAAACATTAACATATATCAAAAGTTTCAAACATCCAATCTTAGTTTTCAGTAAAATGGTAATCAAAGTTAATCAAATACCTTTAGACTGAAACAATACAACACAAAATGCTCAACAGCAGTGACATTAAGATGAAGAGTAGAAAGGCAAAGATTATGCAGACCAACAATGAGTTTCACTAGTTGTTTTGGCCGTCTCTTTGCAAGGATCTTAATATTAGCATGTCCTTCAACCATGGTCACCTCAATGTCAGCACTGGCCGATCGTCTCTCAGCTATTATTTCATTACTAATCCCCGAACTCGTTGTAGTGCCGTTGCCGGTGCCATCAGTATTACAAGAAGATGCTGATGAGTACTGAGGGAATGTGAAGTGATCAGCAAATGGAGTAGAACCTTCAAAATCTCCATTGTTACACCTTTGTTTGATCAGCTTCTGAGCTTCAAGTGATTGTTGCAGCTGCTCTAATTGCTTCACAAAGTTTATCGCTCCTCCGATTATCGATGCTTGATCTCCCTATCAATTCATATACAACAACCATCATAAGGATATCTTCATAAAAAAGATCAATACATTAATTAAAGCAAGGATATAACTCTTTGGACATAGGAAGGCGGCATGAGACGGCGAAGGGAGGCGAGGTAGTCATTCATCTGTTTCCGGCGGTTGCGTTCGACAGCAATGTGAGTCATTCTTTGGTTTTCAACCTCTTCTTTGTTCTTGAAACTACGAACACGACGCCTTTTTCTTTGTTTGCCGGTGAGTTCAGTGCCGTTGACAGGGCGATGATGAAGGTGTTCTTTAATAGATGTCTCAGGAGATAAAGACACTTGAAGCAAGTCTTCAGTTTCAGGAAATATTGATGATGACCAAGAAGAAGAAGAGTGATCCCAATTGGCATGCATGCCATTGATGAGTACTCCAGTGTCCTCTTCAGCAACTGCAACAAAGTTATAGTTATTTGTGATGTTTTTGGCATTGTGAGCAAATGGAAGGTCTTGTGGAAAAACCACTGCTTCCAAAGCCATGGAGATGGAGATTATTTTGAAATGGAGGAAGAGAGGAAGGGGGAGAAGGAAGAAGATGAGGATGAGGGAGGGATTTATAGAGAAGGTTAGAAGAGAACAAAAACAGCACAAGAGTTGCCACGTGAGGAAAGTTTTGTGATAAGAGAGCAAGAGGTAACATGTATTATGGCCTTGGTTTTGTAGCCTTATGTGAGTCCCTTTCATGATGTAATTTTTAACTATTGTGAGGGCTTTTTTGCTAGGGCTTTATTAAGCCCCAAACACAGCTTGTTAGAAAGGTTTAGGGTAAAGCTTGAAACTTAATTTCTTACAAGTATTTTAGGGTAAAGATGTTCATAGGGAAAATTTTTGTGCTTTTTTTTTAGAGGTCTTTGATCTATATGTTGTCTAGTTGCGGGAGATTTAAACCCATCCAGATATAATACTGGGAGCTTATAAGAGGATTGATTTTTTTTTTTTTTTTCACATATAAAAATTTTAACTGGAAATTATTTATTTAATTGACCCAAATTTTTATCATTTTATTATTTGAATCAATCTGTTATTGGTCACTTTAGTACTTTTTTAAGTTGAAAACTCAATTATTCTTTTTTTTTTTTTACATATCAAAATCTTAAAATTTTTTTTAATCTGCTAACTATATAAGTTAAAATAACATTTTTTTTCTAATAAATTAAAAAAATTATATTTCTAATCATCTTTTTTTTTTCAATTTATATAGACCGCTAGTTATAAGGTTAACAAAGTATTTTTATTTTTTAAACTTTTATGGTGTTAGATTATCAAGGTCCGGGTTTGGTTCGGGCCTTAGTTATTCAAGCCCGGGATTGAAAACCCTAGTTATTTTCTTCTTTTTTTTCTTTTTTTCTTTTCTATTTGGTCATAATTTGATGAGGTTGCAAGGACTTAAATGTGAAGAAGAGGCAGAGAATCTATGCACTCTGCTAGTCATTGTTTACAGGACAGTGTGACCCATACAGTGTTTGATGCATGTGATAACCAGCCCTTCCCTAAACCTTAGGGCTCATTTCTTTTCTCCATTTCGTTTTCAATATACTCTATACTCTATATATATATATATATATATATATATATATATATATATATATTATTCATTGGTTTTTATTCATTTAAAATTTTCTTCTCTTCATGTACAAAGTGGGTGTTAAAAAGCCCTCGCATTGTTTGTTTCAGAGAGATCCTTTAATGAACTTTAAAACTCACGCAAAGTGAAGATATAAGTATTTCTTAATTTTTGCAGTTTTTACTCCATTTTTATAGATATTTTTTATTTTTCTTAAATTAGGAAGACTTATCCTCTATCATCAATATAGCTAGGATATATATATGACTCAAATGAAAAAGTGAAATTTAAAAACAAGAGCTAGGATTGGCATTTTAGGGATAAAACTATTTTAGTTCATATATATATATATATATATGGCCGAGATATATATGACTTGACCATAATTTGATATATATTATTTCTAAATGTTTAATGTGGTCATAAAATATTTAAAATAAACAAAAGATAAAATACAAGAGCTATATTTAATAATTTGATATTTCACATATATCCTTAAATCATTAATTTTTTTATTTACAATATATGTTAATTCACACAAAGACTTAGGAGTCAGTCGAAAGTTATTTTTAAATTTTAAGCCATTGGGAAAAAAAGGTTTGAATCAACATGATTATAAACATATGAACATGTGAAAAATAATTTATTATTTCTATCTCTTATTCTAATTTCGAAGGTAGGGCATTATTTGTCAAAATAAAAATAAAGAATAGCTTTATATAATAGAGAATTACTCTCTAGAAAGAGAGTTTTTGAGTAATATTAAAATACGCCACCCTTTTACCATCTTCCTTATAAGTGATTCCTAAAATAAGTTAATTAATTTTGCGTTCTTACAAATTAAATAAATTTTTTTTTAATATATCCAAAATAAAACGAAATTTAACCAAAATGATTTTGTCATAACTTCTCGCTGTCTTCCAAACAAAACAATAAATTTATTTTTTTTATATGATCTATATTTTTTTCACAAGTCAATATGAACATATTTAATTTGTCCATAAGTGTTTTTACTATATAAATAAATAAATAAAAATCCAAACCAAAATCATTCTCTTGAGTAAAGAACACTCCAAAAAAAACCAAAAACAAAAAAAACAAAAAAGCCCTAATACTTCAATGTCCTCACCATTAGGACATGTACTCTTAATTTGTCTCTATATAATCATGGTTTAATGCTTCTACTTAGAAGCATTAATTATTTGATTAATTGATTGCATAAATCAGCGGCGGAGTCAATGGTTTTCTCAAAGATCTCATTCTCTAATTTGGAGTTTAATTGTAGTTTATATTAAATACTGATACGAGTACACATATTACTTATATAATATAATAATTAATCTACTTTGTCATTAATACAGTGTTTAATTATAATTAAGCAATAAAATTAGTATAAGAAGTGCAAGTTGGTGGCTATCATGTAAAGTGATTAATAGTATAATCATATGCTTACAAATTGGATTAAGTAGTTAAAGATATCTTTTTGTTCATCTTATTAAGATTCCAATCAGAGATTACTATATGACATGCAACGTAATCAACAGTGTCGGTGGCCCCGGTTTGCGTGTTTTAAGTAAAATATATAAATTTATTTTCGGATTAATTTTTAATTACATGGATATGGTGATTTCGTGAGAACATAGTTTTGTATGATTATATTTTATCAATATAAATTAGAAGAAAAGGAGTTTCATCAAATGTATGTTAAAATGAGACTCAAAGCTAACACTTGCTTAATCTGGTAATAAAGAAACTTAACAATGCATGGTTAGATGTGGATTCAAAATTTCACACATTGCTTATTGTTTTACAGTACTGTTTATGCAATGTCCCCCGTGGCTTAGGTATTGTTCACAATAATATTTAAATGAATTTCAATTGGATTTTTACCGAAGAAATCATATCCTTCTCCTCTAGAGTTGCATGGCAATGTGGATTTATTAAACCAGTATGGTTCATGCAAATCTTCTGGGTGTGCATGTGGCGAACTTTCCCCATGTGGCGCCTAAAAAAGTTAATAAAATCCTAGAAGGTAGATATAACCACTATAACTAATGCACCTCTTTACCTATCGGTCCCTTAGAAACCGGCCTATTTCCAACCAAAAAAAATTGTAACTCAAAATGCAGCCATAACACTAGTTAAGCGATTAAGACAATTAACTTCCATATTGGAGGTCAAGATTTTAACTCCCTCCTAATGTATAGTTAAGTTGTAAAGAGTGCATGGCTTGTCCATATTGTAAAAAATAAATTACAATAATAATAATTCAAAATTAATTTTGAACTATTTTAATTTGGTCAACAACCTCTTGATCTATTGGAACCGGATTTTCTATATAGGGAGTTCGTGTCCTTGCCGACAAGACTAGTTCGAACTTCAGCTCATATAGGGTGAGGGCACAAGTGGGTTGAAATATTAACTTCTCTGCTATGCACTCCTTTACGTAACTGGTTTGCTTTATCAAAAATAAAATAAAAATATTTTAATTTGATTTTAATTTGTTTATTAACATTTGTGTGGACTTGATAACTAGTGGACAACTAGATAATTCTACTGTCACTCGTAACGATTTTTTTTTATAATTTTGAAACCCTAAACTGAATATGCAATTATTCTTTATAAAAAATACATATATTTTATTATTTAAATCAAACAATTTTATATAACCATGGGACCAAGTATTTTACAAGTGTTGCTATAGTAATTAAATTGTTTCAAGTAATATATATTTTTAAAAATAAATTATAATAATTTTTTGTGGACCCCACTTGTTATTTAAATTTTTAAATTTTTAAATTTAATTTAAAGTCTGAAACCAACCTTATCTTTCAGGGATCGTGAGCCCCCACGTTCCTGGCAACCGCTAGTGGTTACGGGATAAATTAAAATTCCTAAAATTAGATAATTCGTAGCCTTCCTCTTTCGCTCGTTGTTCAATTTTGGGGGCGTGTAGCAAGGACGAGGAAATCTTTCGTGTCAAGTGCTCATCTAGGAGTATTTGTGGTAGGTTCGCTTTCTCTTCTTCGATGGGTTATCTTTTATTAGTCCTTGTTGTGATTCCTTAATGCTTAGGGTTTCCTTTTTGTTTTTAAATTGTTCTAGGGTTTTCAGGAGTGGTGAGGAGTATCTGGTTTTGTCCTTGAAAAAGTTAACAGGGTAATTTGTGGAAGCCTAATTTCGGAGTGCTTATCTATCCTTATTTCAAAACTTAGATTTCTAATTATTTAATTGCTATTTATTTGATTCTATACTTAATTAATTACGGATCTAAGATTTATTTGACAGCCATTACTCTGATGATGTATTAATTCAATATTTTTGATTTTGATTGCTGTGAACACTTTGACTGTCAAAGGTTACGAATTTTGCATGTATTTATTCGTTTATTTAATCGATTAATATCTGATAATTTAATTAAGGATCTCATGTTCTGTCAACAACCATTTAATTAGTTATTATATAATCTACTCATTTTGTTTTATTATGAAAGTACAGAAATATTTATTACTTGAGAATTTTGGAATGGTTTTCATAATTATTATTCAAATTCTTTAACCATAAACTCAGTGATGAATTTTTATACTTAATCAATTACCAGATTTATTATTGAGTGGTTATCTATGTTAGGTAAATTGTATTCATTAATTGCTTTTATGTATTAGATTATGAAGATAGTGTACTTCAATTATCTATTTGTTTAAGTTATTATTATTTGATAATAATTGGAATTATTTTTCATTAGAAAAAGGGGATCACCGAATTTCTGTATTTTTGTATTGACAATGATTTTAGACCTGACTTATTTTGATATAGTAACCTGTAGTCCCCAAATTAACTTTGCAATAACCCTGTCACTGGGGGTTAAACACTGACCGTGTCGACACGTACTCTGACTCTGATAAGAAACTAGTTTCGCACCATTCCGTCGGTGGAGAATAACGGGCTCTGAAAATCTGGCTCGGGTCACTGAGGGTAAATAAATGAACTCTGACAATCCAACTCGGGTCACCGAGTTTAAATATATGAATTCTGTGGTTTTGTTTCTGGCATTAGTTATTTGGGGGACATATATACTCGTTTACTTGGAGAAATTATAGTTGTTTGAAACACTCTGAAATCGAAGTTTTATTTCTGTTACTTATTGTATAAATTTTACACTTAAGCATGTTTTGTGAAATTATTGAGTTTTTGTGATCCCTATATTTTTTTAGTGGTTTGCTTACTCTGAGTCGTCAAGCTCATAAATAGTGGTTTTTATCCTTTTCGGATCGGGGAGTAAGGGTGTGGTGGATAGCTTAGCGGGGGACCGCTGAGCGAGCACCGCTGGTTATCATGTAAATAGTCCTTCTGTTTGTGAACTTAGAACTGTTATTTGTTTAAGCTTTGAACCTTGCACTTTTAGTTTCCGTGGATCATAGTTGTGAACCCCGGTTATCGTATCCCTTAAATTCTTGTTCTTGTGATGTTAGTACCTTGTTATATCTTATCTTTGTAAGACAGATCCTGAGGCCTTGTATGTCCATTGGGTCTCGACCTTATGGGTATACGGCCGTTTGTCAATGCCTCGGGCTCGGGGCGTGACATTTTTATTCTTTATATTTATTAAAATTTTCTTTTTCATAACTTTGGAAACCCTAAACCATATATGCAATTCTTTTATCTATCATTAGTATATATTTTATTAGCATTTAAAAACAAACAAGTTTATGGAACCATAAGTTGAAGTGTTTGTACAAATGCCACTAAAATATTATAATTTTTTTATACAATATATATTTTGACAAAATAACAAACAAGTTTGTGAACCATAACTTCAAATGTTATACAAAAGCCACTAAAATATTATAATTTTTTTATATAATATATATTGACAAAATGTACGAGTTACATGTCAGGGATATGCATAGTTGTAAAGTTATCACCTTAATACATTTATGTCCTTACTCTACTCAGGAGATTTTGCTAATATACTAATTAATTGGCATTAAAATAAGTTTTTAAAAAAATTATAAATGTATTTTTTTTATATATTTATAACTTTTTTTATAACTTCGGAACCCTAACCAGACATGCTTACACACACACACACTCTCTCTCTCTCTCTCTCTCTCTCTCTCTCTCACTCACTTGCTCTAGTTGGTTACTTCTAATGACCCACTTGCTCGTCCGTACACATACAAAAAGTACATGAAATGTGTAAGTGTGTCTGTATGTTTGTTTTGCATTGGGAATTGGTGGTTGTGGCTTCCCCTGACACTGTTTTTTTTTGCTTTGAATGATAAGGCAGAAGAGTCCTCACCTCACATGTTTGATTCATAAATAATAATGATAATAACGAAAAAAAAAATTCTTCAATGTATTCAATTTTTTTTAGGGTTACTTTCATTACTTTATAGATTTTTCAAACCAACAAATTAAATAGAAAAGAGACATTGATGAATCAATTTTTTTTGTTTAATTTTGTGTAATAATTTGTTTTTAAAAGTGTATATGTCTTGAATTTAAAATTGAAGATTTGTTTTAGTAGTGAGTATTTGGGCTAATGATAAGTCTTGTCCTGGAGTTAACATTAGGTTGATTTTTTTATTTCTTTTGAATTCAAATTTATATAATTATTTTGAAGATATTCTCAATAGTTTTATTGTACGAAATTTTATAAGTTAATTGTTTTTTTTCAAATTTCTCATAATAACATTATTTTATTTCTGTCCATAAATGCAAATCAAATCAGCCAGATCATGAAAATATAGTTTTTGCTTGCATTACGGTACCAGTATTTAATCAATAATAATTACATGTAAAACTTTGTTATAAAGGAGATTTATTTTCTCGAATTATCATATCTATATAAATGGACATCAAACCTTAAAAAAATATCCTAAATGTGATCAAATTTGAATTTACTAAAACATAGAAGAACTCTAAGGAGTGCGGCATTGATACTTATTGCATTCCTATAGCTACATGTAAGTATACATATATATGGGCATAAAACCTTAAAAAGAACGTAATAAATGTGAAGAATTTGAGTGTGCTAAAAATAGAACTCTAAATATGGATATTAATTAGCATGATGCTAAACATAAGGAATGTGACATTGCCACATGATTGGATTCCTTTTAATCCATGTACTACAGCATGAATATTGTACATGATTCCACATTGCATGTCCCACAATGCCAACCATGATCTACAAAAGGTACATATTCACAAGAAAAAAACACAGATAAAGAAAGGAAAAGAAATGAAAAAAGGGGAAGCATATATGATACCAAAACAATGGGCCAAATGAAAAATCTCATAAGTGTTTCTTGTTGTTATTGTTGATTAGATCCATCCATCCATCCAAAATGTTTGCACCTTGTCATCCATGATTGGACCTTGGAAAGCTTTGAGCATGGCCAATGGGGGGAATAATTTTGGTACTAGTGCTTTGCTTGAGATTTTTAAAAGTTTGAAACACTACCTACCTTTTCTTTCCATTATTATGATCATGCTAGACATGCTTATTTTAATGTTTTGGATGAGAGGAAAAGGAAAAACAAAAAGAAAGATTTTGTTTGATTTTTTATGTTTTTGATTGATGAGACTTTTTTGGGGACTTGTTTAACATTTTCATTGAATCTTACTATATATATATTTGAGGTAATGACAAATTTCATTAATAAAGTAGGGGCATATAATAACAAAATTGATTTTATAGGTTTATATAATTATAATTATATGCCAAACTCACCCATTAAATTTTGAAGACAACCCTCCTTTTTTTTTGTCATCTCTTTACTTGGCGTCTCTAGTAAAAACATGCCATCATTGGTTACAATGGTGAGATCCAATTAATTATATCGTTTATATAACAATAATATGTGATCTTATTTCATTCCAAGTTATTGGCAATGTTTACCTCTGCAAAACCCATGACTGAAGTTTTGTTTAATACATGAAAATTTAAAGTAAAACACAACACAATTTTTTTTTTTTAATCTTTTCATTAGTATAGCATAAAATGGCTATTAAGTACAATAAGAGTTGATAATTTTTTTTAGCTAAATTAAAAACCATGGTACAAAAATCTTATTGAGGTATAATACAATCAAAAGACATAATTGCCCCTAGTTAAAATAAAAAATTACAATAATGTCTCAAAGAGGGGATTAAAAGTATCTCATCATTTTTGTCTGTGGTTTGATTAATAATTTTTATTAATTAAACATAAACTAATATTTGTTGTTTTAGGTTGTGAATAAATAAATTTCATAAATTATTTATAAAAATCTGATTTATTATTATAATATATTTTGGAATCAATTATTAATCAATATATTTTTTAAAATAAAAAATGTAATCATAAACTAAAAAATCATAAACTATTATCTCAAAAAAAATTTATTACTAAATAAACATAAAACAGTGCAAAGGGTATTAAGGAAATTTTGCAATTTGTTGTTCATTATTTATGCTAATCAAACAGTAAATAATATAAAAAAAATTGTATTGTTTATTAAACATTAAACATAAAACAGTGCAAAGGGTATTAAGGAAATTTTGCAATTTGTTGTTCAGTATTTATGCTAATCAAACAGTAAATAATATAAAAAAATTTGTGTTGTTTATTAAACATTAAACATAAAACAGTACAAGCACTTATGCTATAACTTAACCACATGTACTGTATTGTATTGCTTGTGTTGTTCTCATCTGACAATCAAATAGATCTTTAGTTATCTTTTTTGGTGTATATAATCACATAATTATTAACCCCTCAATGATATTAAAGCACCCAACCTACCAACGTGTTTTCAAAGAATTAGCATAGTATATGTTAAGCTTCCCCTTGAACTTGCATATAGAATACTATACATTTTCCCTTCAAATTATGAGATAAAACAAAAGATAATGTGAAGTGATTTGCGAACTCGTGCAATTTATTAAGTATCATTTAACAAAATGATTTTGAGATAGTGTAAGAATTATAAGTTATCAAGCTTTTTTGAATTTTCATTCAGATGATATAACTTGTGCTACTAAACAACAAAGCAAGGAAGACTAGGGATGGCAATGGATAAGGTGTGGGTAGGGTACCATAGTATATGTTTTCATACCCACATTTTAAAAAATTACGCATGCAACTCTTATACCCTCTAGGTAACAACTGTACATACCCATAATAGTTAGGTACCCACATCCCATACATATCCCCATTACTTGCTGTTTAGATAATAAGAAATGTGAATTCTCATAACACTTTTTTCTTACAAATTAATAAAATGTAAATACCATTTAAAAATAATGAATATTCATTAAAATATATTGAATAAGGTACAAAATTATGAAATTAAACTAAATTACTATAGTCAAGCATAATGAACTAAGGTAACAATGTAAAACATAATATAATATTTTTATATAATATTAAAATATTAAAACAAGCCTCCCACACAACTAATTTGTTGAGCTGTAACTAAGGGAAAGTCGAGATGGAGCTTGTTAAGGGCTGGAATAAAAGAGGTGATGGATGGGAGGAGAGAAGAGGGAAGAGGGTTGGGTGAGATGGGAAGAAAACTGTAATATGAGAGTTTCTTTCTTTGAAAATGAAGGCAACGCCATTTGAGATCTAAGGTTTCAGTTCCAAATCAGGAATGAATCTTAGCTGTTAATTACCTATAAGGGATACGTTTCTAATCTTAGCCGTTCATTACTTGTAAATGATACATTTATACTTTTATAGTGCATTTTAATTGCCTTTTCTCACACAACCCCCCTTCCCCCATATAATTTCAAACCACTTTAACTTCTACGTTTTAATTAATTAAATAAATAAATAAATAAATAAATAAATAAATAAATATATATATATATAGATAATATGACGGTAAATGGGAATGGGTACTATAGTACCATACTCATACATATTCATACAATTTTGTGGGTATTTACCCATACACAAAACCCAACAAATAGGCATTTATACCCATCATGGGTATTTTTTGAGGGTGCCCATTGGGTCTGGGCCCAATGTCATCTCTAGGGAGGATAACAAACTAGGTCATTATGTTGGATATGGGCCAGCCCAAGCCCATCTTTTGTACACCCAAGTCTAGGTCTTGTAAGTTGTATAGGAATAGTTTAGTACCATATTAGTTAATGAGAAAAGTTTTCACGACTTTACATAGTTTTTGTGCTATTCATTATGTAGAATGTTTTAAGAGAGATTATGCTTGGTTTTACACCACATGAGCCCATTTGCCCAACATGCTATGTGGGTGCCATATTTTTTTGTCTTCATACTTTTATTTATTCTTTTTTATCAACAGTTATTTTTTGAGCTGTTAATCTTCCTTCCACCAGAAAACCCTAGCCTACTAACTCTTTTTTCCCCTTGTCTCTATTGTTCTAAAACCCTAAATCTTGGTGTTGACACTTGAGAGCATCTCTCTTCACTGAACATGCTAGGCGGGGGTTCTTTCTTGCTTTCGGGTTAGTGTATCCTAGCACTTGTAGTGAAGCCATTGCACCTGCATGAATGGGGGCTAATTCAATGTTAGACTAGTGCTTAGCACGTCTAATCCCAAACCAGATCTTTCTACTACTATTTTATTATTGCAATTAATCTTGTTGTTAATCTGATTGCGTGCTATAAATATAGAATTATTTCCAACACATTATATGTACAAGTTGAGTAATGTTAGGTTGATATATAGTAAGGTATATGAGAGCACTTTATTTTCAATTAAAATAACAAATAATAGGGAAAATTTGCTAAAATCGGGCTTGCTACAAACCATTTATAGCATGCTGCAGTTGACAAACTATCCTTAAAAAATAATCCAGACATAGGCAAGTAATAAATACTCACTCTATGAGATCCTCATAAAGAAAAATATTATTCATATCTATCTAATATAGAAATCACATTAATGACCATCTGCTACGACAATTAGAGTGTAAATAGTAATCATCTTTATAATATAAGCAAAAGTCATATCATAATCAATGGTATACGAATGCCTGAAGTTATGAGCAATAAGTTAGGATTATTCCTCTCGAATTAAGCCATCTAAGGGATTATTAACCTTATGGACTCATTTACAACCAATACAAGAATAACTTGCAGAAAATAGAACAATATTCCATATTTACATGGTTTGAAGAGAATGAAGCTCTGAGCCTATGGTGGTTTGTCATTCATGGTATCACTGTCTTTTGATAAGAGCGTGGCTAATGATGTACATAACATAGTAAGAAAAAAGAGAATTATGAAAAGTAACTACGTGTGGTGAATCACCCATAATGATTAGAGGTACAAGAACAAAGAGGGTTTTATTTTCAAAGATAGAACTGACATCATTTTTCTCAAGACATGTATAAGATGTTAGTTGCAATTGCATGCGTGAAGAAATTGTAGAAGAAGTAGAAAAGAAAAAGAATTTTGATAAATAAAAAAAAAAAGATAGTAGAATAGAAGAGAAAGGACTGGGAGAAAATAAAAAATGGATAGTGTTGTGGAAGATGGAAGAGTGTCATTAATAGAGGGAAAATCAATGAAGGATAAATCCTCATAATATTAAATAATAAGTTTATAAAGTCTTACATTTAAAAAAATTCATAATATTTTGTTTAAGGGATTAAAAATGCTTATGGTCAAAATTTTACCCAGGGAAGATACCACAAAATTTTAAAATACAAAACTTGGTAAGGTTACAAAAGGACAATGTTTTTAAAAAAGAAATCTATAACCTAAAATTTCAAATTAAGACATAGAAGACATAGGCGGATGAGTAACACAACCTAAATGATAATATTAAACAACTTAAGTGAAAACATAAGCAGTATATACATAAAATAAAGAAAACAATGAAATGAAACCTGAAATAGTCCATGTGGTATGAGCCACCTATTCTATGACCAACCCAATCATCTTGTCAAAATGTTGATTTTTAATAGTGTAAAAAAGAGATTAAAAAAAAAACAAAAATACTAAAAGCAATTATTTGAGTAATAAAAACAAAATTCATAATTAAATAAGAAACATTATAAAAATATTATATTAACGAGAATAATCTTAGTAATGAGTAAAAAACCAAAAAACTAAAGTAGATATAGATGACTTATTCCAGATGTAAATGTTAGAATTGAAAAGTGTAAACACATGATGACAAAGCAAAAAAAATAAAAAATAAAAAATAAAAAATAATGATGTGTGAGACATATTGAATGGAGTGTGCATACCATAAATAGCACAAAGTCTATAAAAAATAAATGAGCCAGCAAAGGAACCCTCAAATATTTAACTTGTATGTGTTAAACTCCAAAGTAAAATAGAGGGAAAAGTAGTGTGTGAAGGTTCTTAAATAAGCCCCAAACATTTTTGTTGCATGTCAATATTGATTAGCATAAATCTTGTTTCACATCATTAAGAATCTGTATGATTTGTTTGGTTTTTTTTCAGTTATATGTAGTGTGGGCACTATTGAATATTGAAAACTGAAAAGAATAAACCCTAATCTTCTTTGTTTGATGTGATTCCTGGTTCACATCAAATGTTGTTATGCATCATGTAGGTATGTGTATGTATGATTTGTTTGTTTTCCAATTCTATGTATTTTGGGCATTGTTTAATGGTGCAATGGATAAAGCCTAATCTTCTTTGTTTTGTGAGATTCCTGATTGACATAAACCATATTTTTCATCATCATGAAGAATGTTAATGATTTTTTTTTTTTAATTCTATCTAATTTGAGCATTGTTTGATTGTGAAAGGATAAACCCTAATCTTTTGTGTTTGATGTGATTCCTGGTTTTCATATATTTCTACAGGTCATGGCTTGACTTTTTCATTAATTTGTGGCTTTATTCTTTTCAGTTTAGGATAAACAAGAGGAATTGAAGCCTTTGTGTGTGGCCATTTCTGGATATGATGTTACTTTGTTGTGAGAGTTTACATCCGCAAGGTATTTGATGAAATGCCGCAGACGAACTTATAATTTCTATGTTTTGCTTGTTTGAAAGGTTTCCTGTGTTTTCTTTTCTTCTAAACAACAATTTTTAGTACAAAACAACCAAGATTTAGATTTTTATTTGAAGATTAGTAGATAACATATATAGTTTTCTTCAGAACAATTTTCAATAACTATTACTAATTTGTGCAGGATTTACTGAAGTAATAGCATTTCAGTATCAGAATGATGTTTTTTCTTCTTTTCATGTCTCAGGTTCAACCTAGTTTTATTTGAAGATTTTCTAGGTTGCTTTTGAACTAGTGTACTTGTATTTTGAACTAATGAAAGATTTATTACGTAAGTATTTTTTGAAATGGCTAACTTCTAACATGCTTGTTTGGTTATGTAGACTGGGGATCATCATTAAAGTATATCGCTCTAAGTTTGGATGCTATGGAATTTTTGTCTCCGAGGTAAACTTTCAGATGAGCATAGGATGCTTGTTCCTTATTTTTCCATTAATTGTAGCTTCTATTTACCATCCCTGAGTAGGAAGAACTTCCAAAATTCTTTTGTCTGCTTTAAAGTCATGCTCATTAATATTGGTGTTTCATGTATCATATAGATAGTTGGCTACTTTATACATGTGTAAACAACCACAATGTTTAGGAACTCTCATGCTCATTCCTTCCGGAATGAAAAAAAAAGAACAAAAGAATTGAGTTCCATATAACTTTAGAGCCATTGATCAAAAATCATAATGTACGCTCTCTTAGCAATTTGTCCAAAAAATAAGTATCCAAGAAAAAGCACCACTAGAAACCCAAAATAAGACAATGGAAGAGTAGTCAATCCCATAGCCGTTCCAACAGCAGTAAACGGGATTATAATGGCTAAAGCAGAAACCAAGCATGTCGACAAAATGATACGACTTGATGCCATGTCCTGCACAAATGGGATCTTTTCAGTCCTAATCATGTGGATAATAAGTGACTGCATGATGAGGCCCTCAACAAACCAAGCTGAATGGAAGAACTTAGATGCTGAAATTGTGTATGCACCATAGTAAAACCAGAGAAAGAATAAAGTAATCATGTCAAATATAGAACAAACCACCCCATTCCATACCATGAACACTGGTAATTTCTTAGAAGACCAATGCTGAGGGGCCTTCATGTATCTTTCTTCCATTTTGTCCCAGGGGATTGCAATTTGGCCAAGGTTGTATAAGAAATTTTGTATTAGCAACTGACTAGGACTCAGTGGCTCAAACTTTAGGATTATGGTTGCAGTAAGGAGTGAAATGATACTGCCAACATTTGCAACCAAAGACATCTTAATGTACTTCATTATGTTCCCATATGTTAACCTGCCAAGTTCTACACCAGATACAAGGACATTCAAGTCTTTCTTGAGTAGAATAATGTCTGCTAAGTCCTTGGCTGCTGATGCTCCAGAGTCTACTGAGATTCCAACATCAGCTGCATCCAAAGCTAAGGAGTCATTTATTCCATCACCTAAGTAACCAACAACATGATTTCCTTGTGTTTGCAGTGATTGCACCACTTGTTGCTTCTGTAAAGGAGAAAGTCTAGCAAGAACGGTAGCTCTTTGGATGGTCTCATGGAGCTCATAGTTGTCAAGAAGTTCAAGTTCTGGTCCAGTGATGACATGGGTTGTCTTGATACCAACTTCTTCGCATACCTTCATGGCCAAGGTGAGTGAGTCACCAGTTAGTACTTTTGCAATAACTCCTTTTTCTGCTAATCCCCAAAGAGCCTGTTTAGCTGAGTCTTTTGGTGGGTCAAAGAAAGAAATAAGGCCAAGGAAAACCATGTCTGCTTCAATTCTTTTCTTATCAGTGACTGTAACACCATTTTTCTGCAAGAGCATAACATCTGCTTTCAACTTAATATATATTTGTATTATTCTTTAACCAATTAATTTATGCTCAAGGTTCATTTAGGGTTTTTGTTATCTACTAAAGCTGTAAACTATGATTTCATTTGTTGCCCTTGATTCACATTTTATCATAACATCTTTTACGAGAAATGTATATTTAGAAAGATTAAATTTGTTCTTCAATTGAAGCCTAATTCCACATCCAAGGTTTAATGCGATATGTCTCTATGTTCATGTCTCCATGTGTGAAGTTAGTATTTTCAGACTGCATGTAGTTGTTTACTTATCAATAAATTCATTGTCAGGTCATTTAGTGCTGCATTTTGATTCTAATAAAATCAAGAAATCATAAAACACAGCTTTATCGCATGACAGAGATAACTATGACTTCTTGAAAATTTATCATTCAGTAGCTCTCTAATTTCATGCCTCTGTTTCATGCCTTTTTTTTTTTTAATCTATGTTTTGAGATGTTGAAGTATTGGTATCGATTTTGGAGAAAGCAAGAAAAAAAACTGAAAGCATACCTTTGTTATTTTTCTTATTGCTACTCCAAGAACTCGCAGTCCATCATTACTCAATGTTGTGCTCATTTGAAGAATCCTTGTTCTGTCTTCCAAGGTCAGAGGTGGTGTTGAACCTCCATCAATAATCTCAATTGAGTTGCAGATGTTTAGAACTTCTTCAAGTGCTCCTTTTGTTATTATGTATCTTGTGTCATGGAAATTCTCCTCATCTATGGAATCTGAACATGTTTCAGCAATAACCGTCGTTCTTCTCCTGGTAAAATCAAAAGGTATCTCATCGACTTTCTTCCACATGGATGATTGAAATCTGTATCCTCTGGTATAAACATATGCAAGAATTGCATCATCAATTGGACCTTTCAGCTCAGCTTGGAAGAAAGAATTCAGAAATGCAAACTTTAGAACTTGCTGGTTGGGAAATCCCCAGCCATCAAGATGATGAACCATTATAACCCTATCCATTGTGAGAGTTCCAGTCTTATCGATACATAGTATGCTCCTGCAATAAATTTAGAGTCCAGTCTTGAATATCTGCCTTACAAGAATAAACGACATCTGTGTTTTTTATAATTTAACAAGAATGAATAAGCTTAATGTAGCATTGATAGAAGTATGTACTTTGGACTTACATCTCTCCCATGCTTCGAATTGCCGATAAACTCTTAACTATGCAGCTGCATCTAGCCATTGCAATAGATCCTTTTGCAAGACTTGTATTTACAATAAGTGGGAACATCTGTGGAGTCAAAGCCACTGCCACAGCTATTCCAAATATAACACTCTCACTCCAATTATAAGACGAATAATAATCCGAAATTATTATAACTGGCACAACCACTACCATTATGCCAATAAGTGCATATGATACATGCCGAATACCCTTTTCGAAAACATCAAGGTGTTTCTTTTTCTGAAGAGTAGAAAAAATCGTACTCATGTAAGTATTAGAACCTGTGGATATCACCAATCCAGTGCCACACCCGGACACTACACTTGTTCCCTGCAATGCATATGTTTCTTGTTGTAAGACTCATGAGAAGTATAGAATGAATTAACAAGAAATTTGCTCTAAATGTTACCATTAAACATATATTCTTTAGATCTAGTAAAGGAGTGGTTCTATTTTCTTGAGTATCAGCTACTTTTTCAATTGTTCCCGACTCTCCTGTTAATGAAGATTGACTGTTCAAGAAACATAGTAAATAGTCAGGTTCAGCATTATCGCAATATATTCGAATGTTTAACAGAATGATCATACCTTACAATTAGATCTTTGGATGTTAATAACCTTATATCACCAGGAAAGAGATCTCCGGGGCCAAAAATTATTATATCGCCAGGAACTATGTCTCTTTGATCAATTTGAACTATCAATTCTGTCTGAACAACTCTGCCGGCACATCTCTGAACCCTGATAGGTGAATTTAGAAGTTCTGAAAGCTGCCTAGCAGCTCTTGAGCTGCCATATTCCTGCATGTATCTTCCATTTTAGATCATGGAGAAATGTAGCTTTGCAATGTGGATTAATGCCTTTTCGTACCTGGCTCAATCGAACTCCTACACTGACAAAGACTAGCGTGAGCATGATGCTTCCATTGGCAAAATCCTGTGCTATGTATGACAGGGTCGACATAACTATTAGGATGATATTGAAAGGATGTAAGAAAGCTTTCCAGAAGAGCTGCCACCAACTTGGGAAAACAAGATCGAGGGGAATGTTTGGGCCGCCTTCCCTCAGTCTCCTTTCTGCTTCCTTGAAACTCAACCCTGCTAATCGGTAAAACTCATGCTATGTTATTAGTTTCTAAGTTTTCTGTCTTTCTTATTCAATTAATGTATCACAGACTTTAGATGTACATAGATTTGCAAGCATAGTCGGAATTTTTATTATGTTTCTATTGATTCCTATGTGATTAGGATGTTGGTCATTCTTAAACTTGCTGTGTGAATCCCGGATTGATTTTGTGTGATTTCGGCATTCAAGTTATTATATCAAAACCAAACACATTTTGCTCCCATTAAGTACACTATAGACTTGTGGCCAACATTTAACAAAGTTTTACTGTAAAATGTCATAATCCTAATGAATAAGTGGTCTCACACATGTAAAGCAATAGCTTAAGTAATCTCTATCTTTATGTTTGATTGGTGTTGTTCGTAGAATTTCTGAATACCTTTTGTTGAATCATTGAAGCTTTTCACTTGGTAAAGCAATGAGATGTGTTTAGGATGACTAAGAAAACTCAATCTTTTTTAGGTTCATGAATTATTTTGAATACTTATTGCATGAAAATTTAGTTGTTGTTGTTGATGTTGCCATACTAAGTGGATTATTGAAGCTTGTTCTTTGTTATTGCCTTATCAAGCCTGCTTTCCAATAAAACAGAAACTTTTTAATGATTTCTCTTACCGTCTAAAGCTAAATGATCAGCAAAATACTGCTTAACATGTTTTATTTTGGTGTTACTGATATTCTAAGTTTTCGTATTTACTGTGTATTTACCTCTTTCTGTAGACTTGACATACTCAAAAACCAAGTCTTTATTGGCTTGAGCCAAAGTGTATATCCATGAGTACATTTTCTCTTCGGCTTCTGATCGTCCTCCACCGTCGTCATTCTTTTCTGTAGAATTCCAGCAAAATTAGTTTTAAAAAAAGGCGAACAAATCTCTACAGTGAACAATATAACGTAAATGTTTGCTTACTTTTTCCAATGAACTTCCTCAAAAAACCAAACATGGAAACCATAATTGACTCATTTGGATTATGATACCTCTTCAGAAATTTTTCATGAATTGCAATTGTTGCAGGTAAACTCATGAGATCTTTGCTTTCAAATGTACTCAGAAACATGAATATGTGATTGTATGAACAATGTTTGATTGATCATCTTTTAGTCTCAACAACTAAACATTGTTTCTTTTGACTGTTTGGTTTGTTGTATGGATTTTGCAACTTTGACCTAACTTTCAATGAGGAAATTCAGAAGGATTGTTGATAAGGAAATGTATGTGCTTAGAAGTTTTTGCCAAAAAAAATTTCATTTTATTCCAATTTATTTATAATTGAAATTCAAAGTGTGATGATTATTTTGGAAGTAGCCTTGTTTGTTTATCTATCTTGTACATATGCTGATGTTATATAGCTTTTTATCTTGTGTTTCTTAAAATTTGTAGAAGAAATTACTAGGATGCCCCTATAGAAATCATATTTGTTTATATATCTTTGTAGTTGAAAATATCTCATCAATATAAAAAGCTATATAAACATCAGTTGATTTTCAAAATAATAATAATAATAATAATAAAAGTGGAGAAAATATTTAATTCCAAAATATTATTATTATTATTATTATTATTAAAGGAGTAAATATTTTGGAATTAAAATTATTTCCATAATTAAATAAATCTTGAAATTAAAAGTAATTCTCCACTTTCAGTTTTTATCAAAACGGATACTACTTTATAATTTAATTGCACCGACAAAGTTTTTGGTGCTTTTTGGTGAGGATTTATTGATGTGAATGCGGGACTGCTTGCGTGGCTATCAATGGTCCACATTATTTGCACCTGTGGAAGACGCCATGTAAACATGCTAAACAAGTGCCCTTTACGATGTCCACGTAAGATGCCATGTACGTCCTTCTTCTTACCTCCCTTTCTCTTGTGATCCCCTTTGGCCTAGAGTCCCTCCCGTGAGCCACCCTCTTCTAGTCGACCCCATGAACGCCAAGAGGAGTTTTTCAAGAGGAGCACAGGTGTAGAACAAGAGACCGAGAGTGGAGAATTGAAGAGACGATAATTCTTGTGTTGTCGTGTTTCAACATGATGATTTCTATGTTTTTTTTTATTTATGCATAATTGTGTGTATAATTCAATAAAGTTGTCTGATTTCTGTTTTTCAGCATGATGATTTTTGTGTACCCGAAACAAAATGTATGTTTATGTGATCATGATTTTTTATATTTCTGCATTTCAAAATACGGGTGTGTAGAATCAAGTTATACATTCATCATATATGATGTTGTAGAGTTATACATTTGTATATAATTTAAGTGAGTACTGTTATAATTCAAGTAATATATATAATTTGCAAAGTCATATATGATTTTGTTCTTTTTCATGTTATGTGATTTTTTTTATTACAATCAAGCAATTAGAGTAAGAAGATAAACAAAAATAGTAAAAGAACACGGGAAGCACATGTAAGTGCTTTTCTTGGTCTCTTGTTCTAGACTTGCGCCCCTCTTGACGAACTCCTCCCGGCATTTGCGGGCTCGATCGAAAGAGGGTGGCTCACGGGAGGGACTCTAGGGCTTGGGATATCGGGAGAAGGGGGAAAGAAGACGGTCCTATGTGGCATCTTGCGTGGATATAGTAAAGGCCACTTGTTTAGCATGCTGACATGGGGCCTTCCATGGGTGCAAATGATGTGGACTATTGGTAGCCACGCAAGCAGTCCCGCGTCCACGTTAATAAATCCTCATCGAAAAGCCTTAAAAGTTTGTCAGTGCAATTAAATTAAAATTAGTGTCCAATTTGATATAAATTGAAAATTGGTGTTCAAATTGAAATAAGAGCAAATGTTAGTACTTAACTAAGAAAATTATTGGTGTATGTATATAAAAATATAAATATAAAAAAAAATCAAAAACAATAAATATTCAATGCTCTAATGTTTGATTACTTGACAAATGTCTTTCCAGAGTCTTCTATTATAATATTTATTTTATTTTATTTATTTATAGTTGAAATTCAAAGTACATATTTGTCATGCATGACATTCCATAGTCTCTCAAATGATATTTAAGTCATTGGCCAAATTCAATGTTCAATCACTTTTCACTATTTACATTCTCTAAACATGACATTTACCACTATATATATATATAATATTATTATTAAAAAAAACCATAATCACCACTCATGAAAACTTGGAACATATATATTTTTTTATAGTAATATTCCAAATTTTCATAAGTGGTGATTATGGTTTTTTTTAATAATATTATATAATAATATATTTATAAAAAATAAATATATATGGTTAAAAAAAATAAACAACTATTACTTTAATAGATTAAGGGAGAAACACATGTTAGTTCCAAGGGTTTTTAAAATAATACAAAAGAAAACTAGGGTTTTGATGAGCAATATAACCTAACACATTAACTTTAATCTTTTTAAAAAGCCCAAATCCTAATCATTCTACCTAATCTACTCTATAATTGGACTTGTGCAAAAACTAATCCGTAAAAAATATTTCATGTGAACCATATAAATATATATATCATTGTTTAGGTAGCTATATACATCATTGTCCATATTAATATTAATTATTAGGACCACTAAGTTTTCATTTTTTTTTTAAATTATAGTTTCATGTTAGTCTCCCTGTTCCTTTCTCTGTCTTGTGCGTTGGCAATTTTTTTTCAAATTGGTCTCAAATTTTATTGGTTGGATCTTGATCAATATTGTGCCCAAATTGAATAATCATGGCGCCCTTCAATTATTCTAGAGAAAAAAAATAATATTTTTTTGAAAAAAAATTATATAAGCACCTAATATTAATATAAAAAATTGATACATGTGGATTCAACAAATATATATATATATATATATATATATATATATTCAATGACAGAAAATGATATTATTATGTAAGTCTCAATAAACAGCTTTAATACATTACCTTGAAATAAATTATGTTGTATAAATATGGCTTTATAGTGAAAAATACTTCTATTGTATTTTATTATCTAAGATTAATTTCAAAATATAGTTTGTCAAGTAGCAGTAGCTAGGTCTTGTATGTTATGTATTATGATATTATCTGTTTATATATAAGTTTATGGACTTTAAAAGACATAAATTAAATTTCTAACTAATTTTGAAAACTTTATGATATTGAAACAACTTTCTCATTGTTGTCCTTTCTTGAACAAACGAATAGATAGATAAGACTTATAAGTTTTAAAATAACAACAATGCAACACTTTTAAAGGCCATTTGGTTCGCGGTAATGTAGAAAGATTACCACGTGTTATGTGGTAATCTGAAAATATTACCACCTTTGGCATTGCACCAATGGTAATCTGGATGGTAATATCACATTACAACTTATAAATATTACCAAAAAGATTGTTAATTCTATTACCACCATTGGTGTCTATCTTGGATTACCATGGTAATTTTATAGTTTTTTATATTTTAGCAAATTGATTACCATGACAACTGAACACGACAATAAACTATTTTCGGTAATAAGAGTTCCCAATCAAACATGGTTATATTAAATTACCGTAATATTCCTAACTAATTAACTATATAACATTCCCACTCATAGTACCATGGTAATCTTGTTATGTGGTAATATGTCATTACCATGAACCAAACGGTCTTAGTTTATATAGTCGACATCAAGATGACCAATATTTATTACTATGATATATATGAGTTTGGTTTTAGGATGTGTTTGTTTTGCGAATAGAAATGAGAAAAAAGAGAACATGAATGATAATGTGAACTAGTGGTAATATGATTGAGAATAAAAATTATATTTGGTTGGAAGTATAATTTATTGGGAATGAAAAAAATAAAATAAGATAATATTGTAAAATTACTATTTTACTTTTAATGTAAATAAATAATATTTAAATATTATTTATGATAATTTCTTATTTGGGAGAAGGTTTGCATACCTTATTTACTTAAATTATCATAAAATATTAATTAAATAATTCATTTCAATTGTTATTTTAATTGTTAGGATTTAATATTTTAAATAAATATATAGTTGGTTGTTTTTTTTTAAATAAACAAAAATTTGCTCAAATTTATTCATTTTTAAATAATTTAAATATTATTATTCATTTTAATTCTTATAATTAAATATATAAATTAAATATATTACATTTTAGTTTTCACTTTGTCTCTGTTACCCTCAAATTTAGGGGTAATGGAAGCCAACTCTCAATTCCCTCTAATTGAGGTTCTATTCATTTCTATTCATATGCAAATGGTTATTGGTCGAAGTAGGTGTCTATTCCCATTATGGGGAATTAATAACTCCAATACAAACAAACACTTAATTTTAATTTTTTCATTGAATGGAGGAATGTGATAAAGGAGTGGCATTAATTTCTTTGAAACATATCCAAGAAAGAATTTGGAGAGCTTCTAGACTTTCCTCTAACAAACTTTTTCCGACTTTTTATGCCTCATAAATGTAAGAATTCAAACATACATGTATATATATATATATATAATATTAATTTTTTTAGATGTCTAAATCATATTTAGTAATTAAAATTAAATTATAATAATGTAAAATGAAGAAGAACAACTAAAATGTCAATACCTTTTACTTCACGCAGTCAATACTAAAACTTTTTGGGTTATTTTATGAGTTTAAACTTGTAAATCAACTTTTGAGAAAGTAGGTACATTTTCATATCTGTCATATTATAAAAAATCTAATTTTTTTTAATGTAGATACAAAGAAAATTTCTTTCAAATGGATCACAAAATACAAAAATTTATATCTATATATATATATTTGAAAGGTGTTTTTGGATAAAAATAAATTTATGTGTAAAAAATAATCCGATTTTGCGAGGATATATATAATTCTTCAAAGGTATATATGGTCATTTCCACTTATGAAATTCATGAAAAAATGAGAATATTTTTATTTTTTATATTTTTTTAAAAAATGAGAAACATTGACACCAAACACTATCTAATGTTACGTTTGTGTTTCCAAAGCAATAAATAGAGTGGATAATATTCGAGTCCCCACCAATTCATCACAAGGGCAATTTGGACAATTCATAATATTATTTTATACAAAATAATAATTCTTGCATATTATTCAATTCTCAAGTACAATTGCACATTAATTCTGACTTGAATTTTTATCCTACATAAATCAAACGAATTAATTAAAAAATTGCAAATCACAATAATATATTCAAGTAATTGATTTATGTTATTAATAAGAGTGATGAAATCATACATGACACAACATTATTTGAAAATCAAAATTGATTTCTATTTTTATTTATTTATTTAATAAATGTCCCTTTCTTCATTATAGCTCTTGGCTGATTTACAAGAAGTCAATATTTGAAGTTCTAAGTAGTTGAATTATTTTATCATGTAGAAGGCCCCACTGTGTATATATACATATAATTTAAATATATTACTCTTTTCATTTTTTTTATCAAGTCGGGTTAACGAAATCTCACATACCAATAAATTTAATTATTTCACAAATTTTTATAAAAAAATTTGTTATCTTTTCAAAATTACCCATAATTTATATTTTCACATTTCTCTCTCATATTTAATTTCAAGAAAAAAATTATTAGGGTAATTTTAAAAAAAAATAATAAATGTTTTTTGATGTTGATGTTAGAAAATGACAGATAAGGAACATGGGTTTATGATAGATAAAAAAAAACATTGACTAATAATAATTAAAAAAAATAAAATTTCATCATCTCAAGTGGATAAAGACGTTTTTATGAAGAGAAAGAATAGAAAAAAAAAAATAAACAAATAAAATAGAATAAGTTGAACAAATGAAAATGAAAGGTAATATACTGATATTGAAGATAATTAATAAATAAATGAATTGATATTAATCCAAATTTATTAAAAAACAAAGTAAAATAATATTTTTTTTTAAAGAAAAAATATACTAGATTGAACTAATTAAACTTTGATTTTATGTTTCTATCTACTATTATCTAAAAATAATCCAATTATTAATGATTGTGTGAAACGAAGAAAAGATTTATTGTTTGTGAGATATCATATTGTTCTATAGAGGTTGTTAAAATAAATTGTTTTAATATGTATTTAAAGATAATCTAAATTTTAAATTATTGAATTATTTCATTTTTTTTACCAAATATATTAACTAGATTAGTCATTGACATCATATTTTAGGAGCCCAATTATTATTATTTTTTACATGAATTGATTAATTCAGTCAAATACTCGCTATTTATTTTCATTGTTGAAGTATTTGATTGAGTAGAATATGCAACAACAATCCAATTACATACGTCCAAAAAAGCTAAATTCCTATTTAGAAACCATATTACATATTTTTGATTTTTTATTAATTAAAATTTTAAAAATCATAGACCATCTAAAAGTATTAATAGGGTTTGATGCATTATTAAAATATAAAAATTTTAAAATAATCATTACCACAATAAAAAGTTTAAATAAAATTCAACAATTTGCAAACCCTAAACATGACAAGGATGAAAGAGATAGTCAAATAGTCTAGAGCATTCATGGATGAGGCATTGTAAATGCTCTTATTATTAATACTTTGAACTACCTTGCTTGCATTCATGGAAAACTTATATAAAGCAAACTCAAAAAAAAAAATAAAAATAAAAATAAATAAATAAATAAATAAATAAAAATAAAAGTAAAAAATATGATGAATTATAAAGGATCCTGCAATATATATATATATAACACCAACAACCTCTTAGCCTATTAGTCTTTTGTATAAGATTTTTGTTTCAGAAAGATCAAAGATCAAAACCTATTCAAAATCAAAGCACAGTATTGTTGAGCTTGTGAATGTGCTACACATTAATGCACTTCTTTGCCTTTAATTGATATATATAGATGTGATAAGATTTTAAAGTAGAATTCTACGACCAATGTGGTGAAGAACAGACAAAACTGTTAAAAAAAAGTCAACTAAAATAAAATAAAATAAAATATCAACATATTTTTTTAATTAATATAATATTATTTACTTTAATTACATTAAAAAAGCAAAGGCACCCTATAAATTTTGGCCCTCATCGAACTCTTAAATTTATGAAAAAAATACCAACATATTTATATTAAAATATTAAAAAATTGGGTGCAAATAACCCTATATATATATATGGAATTGTAATATAAAGTTGAAATATTCATGAAAGCAAATAAAAAAAAAAGGGAATTATCATGGACGGCAACTGAGGATCCCTGGTCAAAGCACCTTTGTTTACCATTGAACAAGTCCTCAAATGTCAGGGATGCTACCACCAATCCATTTGTACAGTTGTACAATCTAACTGTTAAGAAAAAAAAAAGACATTTAATTATAATCATCAATTAATTTGATAAATACTTGTTTTTTTCTAAATTATCGTTCCAATAATAATAATCATATTAGCCAACCACTTCTTAATTTATTAATACCGGATATGTTATATAGAGCATTTATGTTTTATTTAAAAAAATAAGTTTAAATCTTAGCTAAAACAAAATAAAGACATAATTATTTTAAAATAATAACTCTATTTCTGTCCATGCTCCTGACATATTTTATTTAAATAAAATCATAATATCCATACTATATATCTTATATTACAGGAAATTTTTATATTTAGTAAAACAAATTTATTACCATAAATTTAAAAATTATTTTCAATTGACCATCAATTTATTGTGAAATTATTTAGTTAATTAAATTGGTCGGAGAATTTTTTTTTATATTTAAGTTTGACTGATTTCCCCGGTACTTTGACAAACTATAGGATTTTAAAAACAATTAAAAAAAAAATAAAAAATAATTTAGAAACTTCCGTTCCGTTGGTCTTTTACAGCAACACTCATTTGACTCCGTTAACCCTACCTTTTCTAGAAACTCTAGACCTCCAGCTGTCTTTCTTGACCCCAAATTAACCATCTTAATTAAATCAATTAATTAAATAATTACTTAATTAGTAATTTAATAACAATCCCTGTCACGTGCTCACCCTCTTCTGTCACGTGCCACACTCCCTCGCAGCCCTCGTTTGACTTCCTTCTCTTTTTCTTATATTAATAAGCACACACCATTCTCTTTCTCCATCTCCATCTCCATCTTCATCCATCCGTCCGTTCACCATGATGACGAATCCAAGCCGTCCGATTCCGATGCGTCTCCTTCTCCTCCTCATCCTCGCCGCCGGCGCCGCCGGCCAGACGAACACCAGCGACACAACGCGCTACACCACCACCTTCAACCCAACCATGGCGATCATCATCGTCGTCCTCATCAGCGCCTTCTTCTTTCTTGGCTTCTTCTCGATCTACATCCGTCAGTGCGGCGGCGGCGGCGGACTCGGCTCCAACGCCGGCGTCAACCCTGTCACCGGCGCCCTCTCTCGCCGTGGCAACGCACAACGAGGCCTTGACCCGGAGGTTCTCTTCACTTTCCCCACCTTCGTCTACTCCGAGGTCAAGGATCACAAGATCGGCAAGGGCTCTCTTGAGTGCGCTGTTTGTTTGAGCGAGTTCGAAGACGATGAATCGCTCCGTCTTCTTCCCAAATGCGATCATGTCTTTCATTCCGATTGCATCGATGCTTGGCTTGCGGCGCACGTCACCTGCCCCGTTTGCCGATCCAATCTCGTCCCCGGCTCCGATCCTGAGCCAATTGAAGCCCCCGCCATCGTCACTGCCGCTCCAGACGAGCCGCCGGAGCACGTGGCGATCGCGGTGGACGGAGATGGAGATCAAGAAACCGATGATCACCGGGAGGAACTAGCCGAGCTGGCGAGGATCGGCAGCGAACAACGAGCCGCACAAGCGCTGAGATCGAAGTCGGTGGCGCGGCCAGTTCGGTTCCCAAGATCCCACTCGACGGGGCACTCGATTCTCCGGCGACCCGGAGAGAATCTCGATCGGTTCACTCTCCGTCTCCCGGAGCACGTCAGGCGGGAGATGGTCGTCGCCGGGCTTCAACGGACCACGAGCAGCCTCGCTTTTCCCGGTGGCGGCGAAGCCAGCGCCCGCCGGGGATACCGCGCCGGCGAGGGGAGTAGCCGAGCCGGCCGGAGCATTCGGCTTGGCCGGTCCGATCGCTGGCCTTCGGTTCTCGCTCGAACTTTATCGGCGCGTTTCACGTCGTGGGGAAACGGGAAACGGGGAGGTGACGGCGAAGGTTCCGTTAAAAAGTTTGACGGCGTTGGTGAGGGTTCCCGTTCCGGTTCCGTTAAATTGAGGATGCCATCCGTTAGGGTTCCGTTTGAGTGCTTAGGTGGCAGTGTTCGGCCTGGTGGGGACCATGAACCGAGTGAGTCACCGACTCAGCCGCTGAGCCGGGTTTAATGGATCTAACCCGGTGAGTCAAATTGGTGACGTGGCGTGGTATTGACCGTTAGATTGGCGGTGTGGTGTACATAGCTATGATTACGATGGTAAAGAGATTTTTGTGGGGTTTTTTTTTTTTGGTGGGGGTTTTTCTTGAACATATCTTGGCCGTTGGATTGGTTCATAGGGTCTCTGATGAATGGTGGATATAAATGGAAAAACCATTTAGTCTAACTTTTTGCCTTTTGTGGGGAATTTTTTATTTAATTATTGTGTTGTGGTAATACAAGAATAAGTTTTTTTTTTTTTTTTTTAAAAAAAAGATATACTTGGTTGTTACTTATTGAGGGAGTTAATTTATGAAAGGGGTCAATTTTAGCTTGTTATATTTTGTTATCTTTTGATTATTTAATTATGTTTTCTTGTTTTATTATCTGTCATAATATCATTTAATATTTTTTTAATTCAATTAAAGAAGTATTTGCTATCGTGGAATTTAGTAAGCGTTAAAGCTTACTAATTCTATATAATCATTCAAGCTTATTTATGATAATTATATTTGATTAAAAATTCTAATAAGTAATCTGATAATGTTTCAATTTTTTCAAAATATTTTTATATCTATAATTTTGAATAAATTTAAATTTAAAGTAAAAAATTTTGGATCAAAATAATTAAATTATAATATTAAAAATCAGTTTTTACGCATTTCTCAAAAACAAAAAAACTTTATATCTAAAATTTGGTTCAAATGGAGAGAGTTAAGATAAAATTAAATTTTTATGGGAAAAAATTAATTATAATACAAAAAATTAAATTTTCGAAGTTGAAGATATTCCGAAAATAATATTATCCAAAATTAATTTTTTTTGTCGAACAATAAAATATGTTGTCTTTGAATTTTTTTTTTTAAACAAAAGACATACTTGTCTAAAAAAAATTTGAAATTATCACCTATTTGGTAATCCAACATAGCCATTTGTTTTGGTGGTAATGAGATTTAACAAATTTCTTAATAATATTTCAAGGTTGGTGATCATAAATTAACATAAATATTACAATTTCACCAATTTAAACGTGATAATTATTTTAAATTACCACGTAACATGCAGTGATGTGAAAATATAACCATAAAGTAATTATAAATTGAGGAAATATTTACCAACAATAGTGGTTGGTGCATATAGCCCTTCTTTAGCCAATAGTGAATGCCCATGTTCACAAATTAACCGAAGCATGTAATGTTTGTTAAGTAGTTGATAACCTCAATTATTGAGTCAAACAAACTCATGCATTATAGGCTCCACCATTTTCATTATCCACCAAATATCTTCAGCTAAACATTGTCCTTGTCATTCATCCAAGCTCAAGTCATGGAAGCTCAAGCTTCTCTTCCACTTCCTAATCACACCATCAAAGAGCTCTCTAAGTCTCAAGCCTTCACCTCCTCCATCCCTTCCTACTACCATGCTTTGCGAAATCCCGACGAAGAGCTCCGGCCGGAGGATTTCACCGATGAAGAGATTCCGGTCATCGACTTCTCATTACTCGTCGGAGGAACGGCAATGGAAAGAGCTGAAGTTATCCACCACCTTTGCATGGCTTGTAGTGAATGGGGCTTCTTCATGGTAATATATATACGAGAACTCACTCGTCTAGTGTTATTTAAACTCACTTGTTATTCTATCTTTTTTAATTTTAATTTCATATAATTTGCTTAAATATTGATTTTTTGTAGTGTATTTATAAAAAATGTAATTTCAATCTATAATTCACAATATATATTTTTTAATTTAAAATGATTTTTTAGTTTTAAAACAATTCACAAGATGCTAATTTGGTAAAACTAGATCAACTTAATTAATAGTCTATACATCACTAGCTACATACTTTGGCCCTAAATTTTTGAAAGTTATGAAAAACAGGTAAAATAATCATGTGTCTTAAGTGATGACTATTAAACAGTTAAAAAGTACAAGATTAAATGAAAAAGAAATAAAATACATTAATCATATTAACCATTTTGAAAATATATGCATGGAAATGATAATTGAGGCATAATATATAGAGACCTTAGTTACCTTTAAAGAGATGATATTGCATCTATGTGTGTATGTAGGTAAATATCACAAAGGTAAAATTGGCTATTTTAATAAAATTTTGTTTGACATTTTACCACGAGAGTAATTTTGCAAATAGTAAGTGTTTTTATTTGTGTAAATACGATACTTGAAAACTATACCATATATATATATATATATATATATATATATATATATATTATCATTTGTGGAAATATATAATAGTTTGTATTGTTTATCAAAATTAATTATTGTTTAGGTTGTGAACCATGGAATACCAAAGAGATTAATGGATGAAACGCTTGATGCTTTCGAGAATTTTTTCAATCAAAATGAAGAAGATAAGAATGAATACCTTGGCAAGCATGTGCTAGATCCAATTAGATTTGGTACTAGCTTCAATACTTCCGTGGATAAAACTAGGTATTGGAGAGACTATCTCAAAGTATTTGTAAATCCAGAGTTTCACTCTCCTGCAAAACCTTCTGGTTTCAGGTAATTAATTGAAAGTTTTACTTTTGGAATTATTAGTTTTAACTAGTTATAAATTAAGTTTTATAATTAGTCTTTAACATATATATTTTTTTATTTCAAACACATTTCATAAATATATTTATGTCATGATTTTATGTTTCTCAGTAAAAATGAAACTATTTAGTTTATTTCCCTGAGTTTAGTAGCAATAGCTAGAAATCTATGAAAAAAATATGATTTTTTTTGGGTCAAAATTCAAAAAAGCACGGTCTTCATAAACTATATTAAAAAAAAGAACATTTCTATCACGAGTGAATACATAAGACTTTTTTTTTTTAACAAAATGAATCTTTTTAAATATGATAGTTGAATTGTTATATAAAATAGTTAAACTAAAATTATATCAACTGAATTATTATGTATGTAACTATCCAAATAATATATATATATATATATATATATATATATATATAATTCTTTGGATGGCAAAAAAGCAATTGGATAACAACAAATTAAATGCATGATTGAAAAGGTTGCCTTTGGTACATAGGAAAATACATAAATTTTCTTAAAAACGTAACACAAGTGAATCACTTTCTCATATTTAATAGATTTTATTTTGAAGGAAAGTAGTTTTGCTATAAAAAAAAATTCCATCAAAATGAGAAAAAGTGATTCCTTTACAAAATGATGGGAAAGTTGGATTCCCTTAAGAAAAGAAAGTGAACCTATTTTAATTTTACCAAAATACTCTCAAACTTTTTTTAAAATTATTTTTCCCTTCGAATTTTTTTTTTAAAAATTATTTAATATTAAAAACATTTTATATTATTATTTTAATATTAACAATTTATTGACAAGTTGATAAGTAGAATAACACAAAGGCAATTATGTCATTATGCTAAAAGATTCCCAAAAATATTTTTCAATACCAAACAGAAATATTATGTTCCAATCAATTTAATTAAATTTTCCAATGCATACCAAACAAAAGAATGTTATTTTTTAAAAAATTACTTTCCCATCAATCAAATTCCATCACAACATTTCCATTGTAAAGCACCAAACACAACTTTAATGTTAACTCTAAAAATATGTTGAAATTTAATTTTACGTCACAATATTTATATTTATTTTTACAACCAAACTGCAATAAATATTTACTTATTATATATCAAATTTTTATAAGATTCAACAATAATTCAAAATGTTATATATTAAAATCCTACGAACTAAACATTTGCAATTGATACATATATATATTTTTTTTTTCTAGAAATATATTATTTGAGTATGCAGCATACACAAGAGAGATCGGAAAAGAGCTACTCAAGGCAATATGGGAGAGCTTGGAACTCAAAACCGAAGATATTGAAGTAGCCTTAGACTTTAGTTCTTGCTTCCAAATCATCGTCGGGAACTTGTACCCTCCATGCCCTCAACCAGAGCTAGCACTCGGTATTCCGGCACACTCTGACCATGGTCTTCTCACCATACTACTTCAAAATGGCATCAATGGCCTCCAAGTGAAGCACAAAGGCAAATGGCTCCATGTCAAGCCTCTCCCAAACTCATTCCTTGTGAACACAGGGGACCACATGGAGGTAATATATTTATTCAACTTTTACTTTTGATCGTCTAGCATCAATGTTGTTAGACATATTAATATATTATCGTGTATATGTATATCTCTAATATTTTTAGGGTTAATGCTTAATAGTGAAGCAGTTAGTGTGATTAACTTGTTTGACTTTAGCTCTAGATAGTTCAGTTTATTTTAAATTTTTACATCGACTTTGGATGTAGGTCTAAACTGAAATATTATAGGCTTGCCATTAATTGTTATAAATTTGATGGTTAGAGCTTGAGATTCATGATTCAGTCTTGATTCAAGCTCAAGCTTGGCCCAACTCAACTCAAGCCGAGGTAGACTAGCGCTTGACACCCTCAATCCTAGTTAGTTAATGTTATAAGATAGATTAATATATATATATATATATATATATATATATATATATATATATATATATATATATATAAAATATAGATCTAATATAAACGAAATTCTTATGCAAGAGGACCAGAGTTCAATCCTCTCTGAATATATGGTTGAGGTGTATTAATAAAAAGTGTGTGTAAATGGGCCGGAATAGCTTGGCCACATTGTCAAATATATATATATATATATATATAAATGATCTGGTAAAATGCACATATATACATTCTTAATTCATATCAAAATATCATCTACACTTATTAATTCAAATTATTGTCACTTATACCTTGCAAAATGTTACTATGATGCATTTTAAAGAATTTAATAATAATTTACTTGGTATATATATATATATATATATATTTCAATCGAGTATATAAGTACACTAATCATATATGGAATATCAGAAATTCGCCATCCTTCATCGAAAGTGACTTTTTTTTCCCGTAAGTATTGAAGATATGTGATAAATTGATATAACCAACATACATGTGAAATAAATTTTTTTTTTAAATAAATATTGTAGATAGTCAGTAATGGGAGGTACAAGAGTGTGCTTCACAGGGCTGAGGTGAATGAAAAAAGTACAAGAATGTCCATAGTCAGTTTAATAGGGCCATCACTTGAGGCCATTGTTGCACCAGCACCACAACTAGTGGACCTTGATCATCACTTGTCATTCAATGCCATGAGGTATAAAGATTTCATGCAGCAACAACAAGCCAACCCACTCAAGGAAAAGTCTATTTTGGATCTACTCAGAGTGAGGGATGATTAATGAGTTTTGGTGAAATACTTTGTTTCATAAGAGTTTTTTCGAGTGCATGTTCGTGTGTATATCAAGTCTTTGCAATGTTGAAACATGTATTTCAATTAATTATGAATTACAGAGATACCTAATAGTAATTAAAACTACAATAATTTGTGGATTTAGAGAGTCCGTTGTAAAATTAAAATGTTATATGTACATATGATTCACTCCCATCATTCGGCCCAAGACCCATGGACCGGCCTAAAGTTGGCCCAAGCCCTTACCAAACCTAGTCCATAGTCAATGTTTGACAAGTCAGTCTAAGCCCAATCTAAACAAACTTTGGATTGAATATATATAGATATTATATTTAAGTGGTGGACTAACCCGTGGCCTGCCCTTTTAGACTTTTTCTAGGTTGATCCAACAGGCCAGCCCAGGATTTGGCTCATTGGATTTATTATTAAGTATTAATAATAAAATTAAAAAATACTACAAATGATTGGTTGATTGAATATTGAGACAAGTTTATCAGACAAGGGAGCTAACTAGCTAAGTAGTTAACAATCATGGGCCAGCCTAATGAGTCTTGTCATGCCAACCAATGACTCCCTCTATGATGCATCTTAAAAGAGGGTTGTATTTTCATGGATCAATCAAGTACATAGAGGTCTTATTTTAAGTTGAATGAAAAAAATACATATGATTGATAAATGAGTAGGTGCCAACCTAGTTGGGATGTTCTCATATCGTAGTGATGCACATCTTTCTCAAGTAAAAATATAATAATGCTAATCAATTAATTAAAATTATTCATTTTTATTTTTATTTTATTTTTTAATTTTTAAATCATCATAAATTTTAATTTAGTAAAGTTAAAGAAAAAAATAACAACGGTTCGATTCGAGGCAAATCCAACAATTGATCTAAAGAACAAAGCCCATGAGCTGGGCTATGGGCTTTATATTTTAAAATTTGAGTTGACACAACCCTGCCCAAACAATTCATGAGGCTTGTCGGATCTAGGCTTAATCTGGATCAAAGCATCAATTTTTTGAGCTGAGCCCGAGACATGATACAAGAGATTGATGGAGATTAATAAATAATAACTTAGAGATTAATAAGTTATAACTTAGATTGAAGAGAACAAATAGAGATATTAAATAAGAGTAAGGGCATGTTTGGATGCGTAATAAATTTTTCCATAGGAATTTTATTCCATAAGATTCAAAGATGATTTCTATGGAAATTACTTCAAGAAAAATTCCTACAAAATGGTGTTTGGATATGTACATGAAAATTTTTCCATAGAATTTTTTTTTTATTTCATCCTTCTCAATTAGATATGTAATGTTAGCTTTGCTTTTTTATTTTTGTCTCTATTTTGTGTTGGCTTTTGTATTTACAAAATACATGCATACATTTTTTCTTTTCCTATGAAAAAGCTGATGAATCTAATTACTTCAACAATAGCATAAAAAAACAGTGAAATTAAAAAGAAATAATCAACACAACGCAACATGCCACAAATCACAATATATATCCAAACAAACATACATATCTACAACAATAACAACACCGGATCTACATCAACCATCACTAACAAAAAAGACCACAAACACAAGATCTCAAACAGAAACCAAAGAACCAAAAAAACATCAACCAATTATTTCATCAGATCCACTAAGATCGCCATAAAAAAAAAATCTAGAGATCATTCAAACTGCATCATATCAACAATTAGGAACAAGAACAAGGATAGCATGGTTTCCAAGTGTCTTACTACTCCGGGTTCATCATGAAGCGAAAAGAACAACGTGCGTCACCGAGGATTAAACTTTCTCAACAGGATTTCTCGTCGAGCTCCTCCGAGGATGATAAATGCTCAAAAACGAAAGCGATTGAGCACCTCCGGGAGGTCGGGGTTTGGAGAGAAAAAACCAGAGCAAAACGAGAGAAAAAGGAATGGAGGAAGAGCAAAGAGATGGCCAACGCGTGGATAGAAGGAATCAAAGGTGAGGACTGGGGTCCGGTGATGCTCGGCAGGGCAGAGAGCGAGGCGATGCTGGAAGTGCGGGGGTGGGAGCGGACTTGGGTTTGGTGCTAAGGTGTTGGGGTCGGAGCCGTCGGAGAAGGTGGAGAAGATTTGGTGAGGGAAAGATGTCTGGGAAGGGGTTGGGGTTGGTTTGGAGAGGAAGAAGGAAGACACGGGAAGTGGAGAGATGCAACCCGAAAAGTAAAGGAAAAAAAAATTTGGGTTCTACCTCTTTTACAAATTACTATGGAATGACATGATTCTATAGTAATTTAATCCTATAAAACTAGTGTCCAAACAGCCTATATTATAATTTTCTATGTAACACTAAATTCCATAGGAATCATTACTATTCCTATAGAATTTAGTGGTACCCAAACAGGCCCTAAAAGTACTAAAAACATGTAGTTGCTCGGTTTTTCATAGCTAATCTTAAAAATAGACAAAAATAAATAATTTGTTGTTATCATTCGGTTTCATCTTCAATTATAAAAAAAATATAGTAATAGTCATCATTTTTGTTTTTAATTATTAAAAAAAAGACTGTTATAGTTTTTAATTAAAAAGAGGACTATAATAGTCATCATTTTTGTCTTTAGCTAAAAAAAAACCATACATGCTGCAAATAAATAATAGATAGACTTATGGTAATGCACCTCATTCGAGAATGACATATACCAATATTAACCAAGTTAATAAAAATAACTTCGATTAATAAAAAATAACTTAGATTGAAGAGAAACAAATAGAGATATTGAATAAAAGTAAGAGTCCAACAAATTTATTTAGTTGTTGGGTTTTTCATAGATAATCTTATATAGATAAAAATTAATAATTTGTTGTTATCGATCATTTTCATCTTAATTAAAATAAAACACGATAATAGTCACCATTTTTTGTTTTAAATTATAAAAAAAATTATAATAGTCTTTAATTAAAAAAAAAAAAGACTGTAATAGTCATCATTTTCGTCTTCAGCTATAAAAAAAACCCGTAAATGTTGTAATTAATAAATAGACTCATCATGCATCTCTTTGGAGAATGACATATACCAATATTGACTAAAAGTTACTAAAAAACAAAAAGCATTTATGTTTGTTTGATAGTTTTCATAGCTTCAATTACTGACACACAAACAAGTACATATACACATGATAGGCTGCGCCATTTTCATCATCCACAATACATCATTGTGAGGTGTCCAGCCCTGTTTGAAGTTCTAAAATGGATGTATAACTCAATATTGAGTTTGTGCAAGAATTACTGTAGCAACGGGGATGCAGAGAATGGCTGTAAACCTCACAGGCTCCATGCGGCCCGCATGGAGACCGTGAGGTTCACTGGAATTTTCGATTTCTGCCAGTACTGTAGCAGCGGTACTGTAGCAATGTTGCTGTAGCAGTGAGAGAATTTCTGAGAATGTCTGTAAACCTCACGGGCTCCATGCGGCCCACATGGACTACTGTAGCATCCCGAATGAGTTACTTAACTCTTCATTCTCTCTTCAATGAATAGGGTATTCTTGAGGTTTCTTGAGAGAAAAAGAAAGGGAGAGAGGGCTACGGGCTAGGGCTTCAACATCCATCAAAGGGGAAGCCTTGAAGACATCCTAGAGCTTTAGATCCGAGCTTGTGAGCTCAAAGAAGAAGAAGTGAAGGTATATTTGTACTCTTCTTCTTCATTCTTGTAAACCTAAGCTAGGGGTTGCAAGAAGGTGGGAAGGTTGCTAGGCCAAGTTGTTTATCATCTTGTTGTGTGTTCTTATTTGCTCAAGAGAGGCTTATTGTATGTTTGTATGCATTGATTAGCTGGATTAAGCTAGGTTGTAGCTTAAGGGAGAAGAAGAACACTGTAGCACTTCCCATACCAATTGAACACTCTAGGTCCTTGTGGTTTCTCTTTGTAGTGAGGAGTTTTTCCCACAAGGATTTTTCCTGAAAAATGATGTGCATTGGTTTTTGAATGAGAATTGTGTATTTGCTTGTCGTTTGATCCAAAGGGGTGAATAGTATTGACTGCCAGGTTTTGTCCGCTGTGTGTTGTATACCCCGGGCTCCCCAACATCTTCAACCAAACTTTGTCCTTATCATGCATCCAAGCTCAAGTCATGGAAGCTCAAGCACCTCTTCCACTTTCTAATGATCATGCCATCAAAGAGCTCACTGAATCTCAAGCCTTCTCCTCCTCCATCCCTTCCAACTACCATGCTTTGCGAAACCCGACGAAGAGCTCCAGCAGGGGGATTTCATCGGCGAAGAGATTCCGGTCATCGGCTTCTCATTACTTGTCGACCACCTTTGCATGGCTTGTCGTCAATGGGGCTTCTTCATGGTAATTAATATACAAGAACTCACTCTTTTAGTGTTAATTGAACTCACTTGTAATTTAACTTTAAGCAAAGCTTTTTCTAATTCATATAATTCGTTTAAATATTGATTTTTTTGTTGTATTTTCAATGTTCAATAAAAATGTAATTTCAATATATGATGTACAATACATTTTTTTTAAATATTTTTTTAAGTTTTAAAATAAGTCACAAGATTCTAATTTGGTGAAAGTAAATAAACTAATTAGTAGTCTATATATCACTATGTACTTTGGCTTTAGTAAGTAATTATGAAAAATAGGTAAAATAATCATGTGTCCTAAGTGATGACTATTAAACAGGTAACACGTTCAAGATTAAATTGAAAAAGAAATAAAATACAATTAATCATATTAAACATTTTAAAGTATATACATATATGTATGAAAATGATCATTGAGGCATAATATAGCTTTACTTGCAAAGAGGTGGTATCTACTATCTATGTGTGTATGTGTGTAAATATCACATAGGTGAAAGTGGCTTTTTTATAGAATTTTGTTTGATTTTTACCACAAGAGTAATTTTGCAAATAGTAAGTTTTTTTATTTGTCTAAATATGATATTTGTGAATTATATTTAATTTGTGTAAATATATAATAATTAATATTACTTATCAAAATTAATTATTGTTTAGGTTGTGAACCATGAAATACCAAAGAGATTAATGAATGAAATGCTTTATGCTTTTGAGAAAATTTTTAAACAGAGTGAAGAAGAGAAGAATGAATACATTAATAAGCATGTACTCAATCCAATAAGATTTGGTACTAGTACCAATAATCATGAGGACAAAATTAGGTATTGGAGAGATTATCTCAAAGTGGTCATAAATCCAAAGTTTCATTATCCTGCAAAACCTTTCAGTTTCAGGTAATTAATTAAAATATTTTATTTTTAAAATTATCTATTTTGACTTATCATGAATTATGTTTAGTGATTAATCATTAACTTATCTATTTTTTTTTTCAAAGGCATTTTATAGATATATTTATATGTCCATCATCATAGTTGATATTTTGTTTCTTGGTCAAATGAATCTATTTGTTTCATTTATCTATACTTAGTATCATTACCTAGAACTCTATACCAAAAGTGTGGATCAGCTTTTTTTTTTCAAATAAAAAAAAACATGATCTTTTATAAAATATAAATACATCAAACTTTTTTTAACCAATCAATCTTTTGTATCTCAAATTATTATGCGATTTAGCAATAATTTCAGATCTTACACGTTAAGATATTACAAATTAAACATTTGAAATTGATAAAAACATATTATCTATATATATATATATATATATATATATATTTTATTAGAAATACACTATTTGAGTACGCTGCATACACAAGAAAAATGGGCAAAGAGTTACTCAAGGCAAATGGGAAAGTCTAGAACTCAAAACCGAAGACATTGAAGTAGCCTTAGACATTAAATCATGCTTCCAAATCATCATCGGAAACTTCTACCCTTCATGTCCCCAACCAGAGCTAGCACTCGGCCTTTTGCCACACTCTGACCATGGCCTTCTCACCATACTACTTCAAAATGGTATCAACGGCCTCCAAGTGAAGCACAACAACAAATGGCTCCATATCAAGCCTCTTCCCAATTCATTCCTCGTCAACATAGGGGATCAAATGGAGGTAATATATTTATTAAACTTTTACTATTGATCATCTCGCATCAATGTTGTTTGATATATTAATATATTAATATATTAATATATTATCATATGTATTCCTTGCTAATATATATATATACATTTACGGTCACTTAATAATGGAGTGGTTTGTGTGGATTGGTTTGTTTGAGTACTTAAGCTTGAAATAGCTTAGTTTATTTTAAATTATAACATTAGGGTATTATATACATATGTTTTAATTCTTTGAACGTAGATCAAAACTAAAATATTATAAGTTGCTTTGGATTTATTATAAATTTAATGGGCAGAGCACAAATTTCATGGTTCAAGCTTGATTCAAGCTCAAGCTTAACCATAACCAATTAATGTTGAAAGACGGACTTCTTACATGTTTAGATATTGTATTGAAAATATGATAGAGACTCAAGCGTACGTGGTGATCAAGTAGTAAAGTGTGCGTGAAAGTAGGGTATCGCTTTACATGGAAGATTGCGATTACTAGTACTGACCCTAATCGCGAAAATTAGCCTAATCGAAGTTAGGATATTGTGCAAAAGAAGTAGAAAACAAAAGCAAAAAAATACAAAATAAAGGAGTAGAGTAATCAGGAGAAGAAGCGATGTCCAAGCGTAGCATCCCTCTAGGATTTGTTAAGTAAAGGACAAAGGTTGTTTTAATTATGCAATCCATATTGAACCGAGAGATCCCTGAATTATACTAAACCTCTCTTGCAAGGGTGAATAGTAACTGAATCAGTAAGTGCTGATACAGACACCACACAATGGCATAACACTCTGTGAAATCTCAATATGAGTCAAAAAAAATTTCTTAAATAGGTAATCCTTCTTGCAAAGAGATTACCCCTAATCCGAATTGAGAATAGAGATGCGACTTCTTCTAAAATCTATTGCACATGATTGCAAAAAAGTGCGGAAATAACTTGTTAACTAACTTGGAAGGATTGAGGGAGAAGAATTTTTTAAAGTACCCCATTGCTAGGCTTATGCACAATCTCTTCTAATCACGGCATGTCTATGCTAGGTGGATATTTCTACTCGTCACAAAGCACGTGGAATAGGATAACTAGGACTTTCGCCACGATAGCAATCAAGCAATACAAACACTCAATTAGATTCAAATAACATAGATTGAAATTAAGAAACAAAATAAATCTCAAAGATCTACAACCAATGCCAAAAAAGATAAAACCCTAGAGTTCAACTATGCCCAAATATCTACAAAATTAGCCCTCTATTAAAAGAGAGCAACAATCCAATCCAAATGAAATAAAATACATGCATAGAATAATAAAACTCCCCCAAAGCTCGCGATCTCCTTGGATGGATGAAGTTCTTTGAAGATTCCCCGATATCATCATTAAGATCTCTCCACAAATGGCACCCTTGAAGCTTTGAACCTTTGTATAATCTCCCTCTCTTGCCTTTTTCCCTCAGACAAGATATGCAATGGAATGCCCCAAATTGCCATCCAAAGGGCTGCCAGAGAATAGAGAAGAAGATCCCCCAAAAGTCATAAATTCTGGGCTTTTATAACTAAAAAATCGGGGTTCTTACGGTCATAAGAGGTCCTTACGACTAGAAACTTACAGTTGTAACAGTGCATGTAATAGTGATTTACTACTGTACTATAAATAGTACACTGCCCGTAATAGCACCCGTAAGCCCGACCATAAGTCACTCTATATGTCTTCATTTTAGTATAAATATGAAATAGAAGTGAATTAAACACCAAACTCAATCATATATTCAACAATTACATACAAAATGCTATAAATAATAATAATTAAATATTTTCATTCAAGCACTTATCAAAATGTAATTATACAGAACATAAATTTAATTCAAATCAAGTGATAAAATGCATATACACCTCTTAAATCACATCAAAATATCATCCACACTCGTAAATTCAAACTATAGTCATTTTAATCTTTTGAGATTTTACTAGAATGAATTTTAAATAAATTATTATTTACTTAGTATATTCCTAATAAATTGTATGTAAATATATATTGCACTCGAGCACACAAAATACACTAAACATATGGCACATCAAAAACACATCCTCCTCTATATAAAGTGCACTTTTTCTTCCTAAATGAACATACATACCTAGAAATAAATTGATAAAACCAACATACATGTGAAACATATTTTTTTTTTCTTCAATAAATGTTATAGTTAGTGAGCAATGGGAGGTACAAGAGTGTGCTTCACAGAGCAGAGGTGAATGGAAAAAGTACAAGAATGTCCATAGCCACTATAATAGGACCATCACATGAGGCCATTGTTGCACCATCACCACAACTAGTGGAACATGATCATCACTTGGCATTCAATGGCATGAGATATAAAGATTTTTTGGAGCAACAACAATCCAGCGCACTCAAGGAAAAATCTATTTTGGGCCTACTTAGAGTGAGAGATGACTAATGAGCTTTGTTGAATTACTTTGGTTCTTAAGTTTATTTGAGTACATGTATGTGTGTGCATGTTGTTGTTGTTGTCATCGTTGTCACCGTTGTTGTTGTTGTTGTTGTTGTTGTTGTTGTTGTTGTTATTGTTGATGTTGTTATTAATTTAATTAAAACTTGCAAATCATCTCACAATTTTTTCATGCTTATTCTTATAAAATTTGAAAAATACTAGAAAAAAGAGCTTATATTAAAGAGAAATAATGTCATTTGTTCGAGGGGACAGTAAAACATTCATTTATCAAATTAATTGAGTTATAATAAAATAAAAATTAATTAAGATAAAAATTAATGAATAAAAAACAAAAAATAGGACAATACACCAAAATGGTCCAAAATTTGAAAGAGAAAGGATAGGCAAAAATCTTACGCAGAAAGAGAAATTTGGGAATTTTTTTAAGGAAAATCTCACAAAACTATACCATTGATTTATCTCTTTATCAATTCGGATATTGCTGTTTGAGTTTTGGCACCTTAATACCATATAATCTAAACTGTTTGTAAATAAGTACCAAAACACTTAATCTCGTTAATACTTGCTAATGTGGTATAAAAATAAGCTTGCATTGAAGGTTACAATCATTGTATTGTATGATGATGCAAACAATGAAAATGCAAAAAATAAAATAAAAAAGCTTAAAAAAAAATTAAAAAAAGACATAAATAAAATAAACTAAAGACCAATGATGCACCATACGCCATCTATGAACAAGATTCCCAATTAAGTGGAAGTGAAGCATTATATTTTCCTTTATTACTCGCTATTAGAATGGAACAAAAATGTGTATTTTTGAACAAATTAATCTAAATAAATAACATAATGAAGTTATTTTAGGTTGTTATTGTGGGACCGCACATAGTTGGATAATTAATTTTCAGTATGTACACAAGCTCCTAATATATATAACGTTTGTCGTTTTTATTAAAAAAATTGTCTTTAGCTTGAGATCAAATGGTGCATTTGAAATGCTTGATACTTTTGAGAAATTTTTCAATCAAACAGAAGAAGAGAAGAATTAATACCTTGGCAAGCATGTGCTAGAACCAATTAGATTTGGTACTAGCTTCAATACTTTCGTGGACAAAACTAAGTATTGGAGAGCCTATCTCAAAATATTTGTGAATCTAGAGTTTAACTCTCCTACAAAAATTTATGGTTTCAAGTAATTAATCGAAAGGTTTTACTTTTGGAATTATCTGTTTTGACTAATCATAAATTAATTTTAATGATTAATCTTTAGCATATATATGTTTTTATTTCAAACACATTATTTTATAGATAGATTTTGTCATAATTTTGTGTTTCTTAGTAACATGAAACTATTTAGTTTATTTATTTAAATTTGTATCAATATCTAGAAAATCTAAAAAAAAGATATGACTTTTTTTTTTTTTATCAAAATTCAAAAATTATGGTCTTTATAAACTATAAAAAAAATTACACTTGTATCACGAGTGAATACATAAGACTTTTGTTTATTACAAAATGAATCTTATAAATATGATGGTTGAATTAGGATATATATATATATATATATACCTGTCTAGATTGTAAAAGAATAATTGGATAACAACAAAAAGCAGGATTAAGTTAATTTTAACTTTAAAAATATGTTGTCATTTAATTTTACGTCATAATATTTATATTTTTGTTTTACATCTAAAATGCAATAAATCTTTACATATTATATATATCAGATTCTTATATGATTCAACAATAATTTGAAATGCTATATATTAAAATCCTATGAACTAAACATTTGCAATTGATAAAAAGAATTTTATTATATATATTCTTTTTTATAGAAATACACTATTTGAGTACGCAGTATACACAAGAGAGATGGGTAAAGAGCTACTCTCAAGGCAATATGGGAGAGCTTAGAACTCAAAACTGAAGACTTCAAAGTAGCCTTAGACTTTAGTTCTTGCCTCCAAATCATTGTTAGGAACTTTTACCCTCCGTACCCACAATCGGAGCTAGCACTCGGCATTTCGGCACACTCTGACCATGGCCTTCTCACCATACTACTTCAAAATGGCATCAATAGCCTCCAAGTGAAGCACAAAAGGAAATGGCATCATGTCCTCTTAGCTTAGGTGTTTGGCTTGACTCAAACATAAATTGCTGGATAAGAGAGGTTTTCGCCAAATCTCTCATTACTACTGTCTCCTGGTTTATTTGGAAAGATCTTTATGCCTTAGTCTTTCAGAGATAGACTCCAAATCTGCACCTTATCCCTCGTCATGCTTGGGCTCTTACTTTGGAGATCTTTAATGCCATAGGATTTAACAAAAGGGAGATCTCTAAACCTTTATCCACCCCTTTCATGATTCTCATTAACACAGATGCGTCTTGGGATCCTGAATCTAAGGAGTGTAGCTTCCATTTTATTATACACACTAATCAAAATCAAATTCTCTTGGCAGGATCCGCGGGTGTTAACTCAAATTCCTCTCTTGATGAGGAACTCAAAGCTATTTAGCTAGCTCTAGACAAATGTGTTCAAGAATGTTGGATTCCTTAGTGCCATCCATGTGATTAAAGACTTCTCCAAGACTCCAACGTTGTTGCTTGAAGATTTGCTACCAGTGTTCATCATATCAATTCAACCCTTCAAAAGATGGGCTAACTTTGCTTTTAAAGCCATCTCCCGCCCTGATAATAGAATTGCCGATCTGCTTGCGAACTTTGGTCATCAAAATCCTCTGATTTCTTTTTCATTCGGGTCTCAATCATCCCCGTTGGCTCGAAGACACCTGTAATGAGTTTCAGCTTCACTTCTAATTGTTCTTCCCCTGTTTTTCTTTGTATTTTTTTCTTCTTTTTTAGTTCTTGTAACTCCCTTAGCTAAAAAAAGGCTCTCCTAAACTCATTCCTTGTCAACACAATTGATTACATGGAGGTGATATATTTATTGAACTTTTACTTTTGATAGTCTAGCATCAATGTTGTTAGATATGTTAATATATTGTCATATATATATATATATATATATGTATCTCTAACATTTTTAGGGTTAATGCTTACTAGTGGAGGGGTTGGTGTGATTAGCTTGTTTGACTTTAGTATGAAATAGTTCAGTTTATTTTTTATTATAATATCGACTTTGGATGTAGATACAAACTGAAATATTATAGGCAAGGCTTATGCCCGTATAGATGCCCGTAAGGACCATCCAGAGAAGCTTACGACCACAATGTACGCCGGTAAGAGAAATCGCAAGAAGCAGACAATGAAGCTACAGTCCAGCTCTTACTGCCATAGGCTGGATCGTAACATATTCACTAGACCTTACGGATGAGGCTTACGGCTGTAAGCATTTCCATAAGGCTCATGACTATCTTCTCCAGCTCCCTTATGGCCTTGCCCTTACTCCCATAAGCAGCTCGTAAGCAGTCGGGTATAAATAGAACTTAAGAGGATTTATAGGGCATCATCTATTCTATCTCTTTATTCTTTGGGGGCGATTCTTGGAGGCGAGATTGAGGAAGGAAAGGGTCGAATCTCCAAGACCTTAGGCAAGATTTGGAGAGGGATTTGGCCCGGCATTGAAGGGGATTGGAGATCGTAGCCGTCAAGCTCATCTTGGCGGTGCACGTGGAGTCTACCTCGGTGACTCTCCATCCTAGGGATTGACAAGGGGGTTTTCATGGATCCTATGTTTACATTTAATCTTCGTATCTTGAATGCTTGCCCTCCATTAATGGAGGGCTAATTTGTAGATGTTTAGGTATAGTTAAACTCTAGGGTTTATATTTTCTGGCTTTGGTTGTTGGATCTCTTATGCTTTAATTGATTTCTCCTTTGTAATCATATTTATTTAAGTCTAATTGTGTGAATGGATGCTTGATTGCTATCAAGGCTAAAGCCCTAGCCCTCATATCGTGTATTACTATGTGACGAGAAAAAATTTTCACCTAGCGTAGACTTACCGCAATTCAAGAGGATAGTGGGTGCCCTCTGGTTAGGGTATGTACGAGACTTTGTCTCCCACAATCCTTTTGAGTGGGTTGATGATAATCTCCGTTCTCTTTGCAATCATGTGGAATTGATTTTGGGAGAAATCACATTTATACTCTGTATTCGGATTATGGACAATCTCGCTTTAGAGGGAGACTATCTCCTAAAGAGATTGTCATTAACCCGTAATAAAGTTTTATAGAGTGTTAATGCGATTATGTGGATGAATGTATCAGTTTTGCACCGATTAAGTTACACTTCGCCTAAGAAATCAAGGTTTTGTATGCTTCTGAAAACCTTTCCGTTCAGATAGGATTGCATGCTTAAACAACCATTGTCCTGTACTCCATGACCCTGGAGGATGCTATTCCCGGACATCATTCTCTTCCTTGAATTCTCTCTTGTGATTTTCCCATATTTTTTTAGTTTTCTTTTGCTTTTGTTTTCACATACTTCACTTACTTCATTAGGCTAATTTTCTGATTTAGAGTTATTATTAGTATTCACCTCCTTTCCTGTGGACCGACACTTTGCACTTGAAACATACTTTATTACGCAATCGACACGTACACTTGCATGTGTCCATATCACTACGGTTACCCACCTCCAACTTTGTGTGACTACATTACCGAAACTTTTACAATTGTGTCCATGGATGAAGTACTAACAACTCGACGCTCAATTTTTTCTATTCTCCTTGACAATTTGGCGTGTACTTAGTCGCGAAGGCAAAATCAGGCAAACAACCATTGCACTGATGTTTCCTTTGAAATTAGTGATTGGGTTTTCTTACGACTCCAACCATACCGATAGACTACATTGGCCCATTGCAAGGCATACCAAGCTCATGTGACGTTTCTACGAAACATACCAAATTTTGGAGTGTATTGGGTTAATAGTCTGCCATTTGGATCTCCCGCCTTATGTCAAAGTGCACAATGTCTTTCATGTATCTTAATTGAAGCGATGTAAAGGTGATCCAATAGAATAATAGTGTATAAGGCTTGATGAGTTTATTAACCAACAATCGGTGCTTAAGCCCACAACTATCCAAGCCACATGGATAATAATTCTGCAGGGGCGCCCAGTTCAACAACTATTCATTGAATGGGCTAATCAACCCATTTATGATTCAACCTAGGAATAAATGCATGAGTTCCTTCACGACTATTGATAGGGACGCAAGTGTATGCACTAATCGTGTAATAAATGTGCGTAAGTGCAAAGTGTTGGTCCACAGGGAAGAAAGCGAATATTAGTAATAACTCTAAACTCGAAAAATACCCTAAATGATTGAATATTGTATGTGTGAATAATAGTAAGAAAATATAAGAAAATAATAGGAGAGAAGTTAAGGAAGAAAGTGATGTTCGGGCATAGCATTCCTCTAGGGTTATAAAGTACAGGACAAAGGTTGTTTAAACATGTAATTTTATTTGAACCAAAAGATTTCTAGAATTATACTCAATCTCGATTTCTCAGGCGAAGAGTAACTGAATAGGTGTAGAGCTGATACAGACATCCACACAATCGCATTAACACTCTATGAAATTTTATTGTGGACTAATGACAATCTCTTAAGTAGATAATCTCCCCCCTGTAGAGAAAGATTATCCCTAATTCGAATACAGAGTAGAAATATGGTTTCTCCTAAAATTCACTCCATATGATTGCAAAGAGCATGGAGCTTATCTCTAACCCACTCTAAAGGATTGTGGGAGACAAAGTCTCTGAAGTATCCTAACGAGAGGTGTACCCGGTTTCCTCTCGAATTGTGGCAAGTGTATGCTAGATCAGAATTTGTTCTCGTCATGTAGCTATACCAAATATGCTAGCTAGGGCTTTCGCCTCGCTAGTAACCAAGCAATCAATCACACAATTAGACTCAAATAGATGAGATTGCAAATAATAAAATAATTAAAGCTCCAAAGATTCAACAACCAATATCAAGATATAAACTCTAAAGTTCTACTATGCCCAAACATCTACAAATTAGCCCTCCATTAATGGAGGGCAAGCATTTAAAATACAAATAATGGGAGAAAACATGAAAGCCATGAAAACCCCCTTCTCAATTGCATCGATGAAGAATTACAGGAGAAACCCTAGGAAAGCTTCCACGCATGCCGCCAAGGTGAGCTTGACGGCTATGATCTTTAATCCCCTTGAATGTTGAGCCGAATCCCCCTTGAAATTACTCTCTAGGTGCTGGAGATTTGTCTCTTACCTTCCCTAACTTCGCCTCCAAGAATCGGGCAAAAGAAAAACCAAGAATGCTCTAAAAATCCTCATCAACTCTATTTATACCAGACTGATTACGGGCTTCTTACACATGGCTATAAAGGAGCTGGAGAAGATAGTTGCGAGCCTTACGAGGCCATCTACGGCCGTAAGTCATATCCGTAAGGTCTTATGTTTGTGATGCAGTCTAGCTTACGACCGTATGTGTTGGATTATAAACTTCACTATGTTTCTTCTTGAGACTGTTCTTATTGACACATGATGTAATCATAAACTCCTATAGATGGTCCTTACGGTCATCCTTGCCTGCGTAAGCTTGGCCCGTAAGGTTCTCTAATTTGGTTCTGAATTCCCCTTACGGGCATACATGCCCGCAAAGTTCTCTTGAATCTACTTACGGCCGTAAGGTTGGTCATAAGCTACCTGTAAGCAATTTGGTTTGCCTTGTCCTTGTTCAAATGATGCCGAGAGAGGCCCAACTTCATTGTTTAGGGTTTGAAATGCTTCTTTTGTTTCTATCTAGTCTTGAAATGTTACCCTAAGTCTGAGAATGTGAAACACACTATATTTATCATCAAATTCTCCTATATGATTCTAATACATGTTGAATGAGTGTACAAAATGATATTATAAACAATGTACACCCATCAACTATCCGGACTTCAACTTTGAAGACAAGGTTATTTCAGGAGGAGGAGCTATTGTTGCAAGTAAACCCAGAGCTGAAGCGAGGGCACATAAATATCACAGCAAACAGAACAATAAAAGTGAGATTGAGTCAAATAAATTTAAGAATTATGTGATGTATTACTTGTATTGATTATAATTAAATCTCTATGTAAACTAGGCCTTTGTTTGTTATAGGCTAGCCTGTCTAGTGAGTGGTTAAAGATGCGCATATTAGGTGTTTGTTGTTATGTCTCTTAGAGGTTTGTGACAATGATTTGTAAATATTATAATATGAGAATAGTAGAGGAAAAAAGAGAGAATGTTGTTCCTCTTCTTCATCCTCTTGACTGTTTTTTCCCTTATATTCTTTCCTATTTTCAAGGTTGTTAGACCTGAACTGGGCATGAACTTAAACTCGGCCTTCAACTGACCAGGCTAAAAACCAGATAATCCGGCCGGTTTAACTAGGAAACTGTTAAATCAACCCGGTTAAATCGGCCGGTTCTAGCGGATGATAGAAAAAGAGAGAGGATGAGAGAGTGAAGGAGAGGAAGATAGAGAGGAGAGAAGGAGAAGCAAACGTTGGGGAAAGACTTGAGAAAGAGGTAGATGGAATCGTTTGATCATGACATGGTGAACACATAGCGAGAGGTGGCGAACGAGAGCGACGGAGGAGGAGCTGTAGCGGTGGTGGTTGTAGGGCTCGGTCCGAGTGGGAAGAAGATGAGTTAGATGACTAAGCTCTCATATTTTGATTACAATAATAAGAAGATGAAGATTAAGAATAAAGTTTAAAAAGAGAAAGAGATAGGTCATATAAGTCCCCATATGTATGACCACTCGGGACTCACATATATCATATAGATTTGAGATTTTTAATTTTAATTTTAATTTTTTTTAAATATTTTATGGGTTTAGAAAGTTAAAAATGATATATAAAATTAAAATTTTAAATATTATATTTACTTAATTATGCTTTTTTTAGTTATGAAAATAGTTATTATATTAATTTTTTATATTTATTAATTATAATAATATATATTGAATAATTTATTATTGACACCGGTTCAATTCTGGTTCGACCCAATTGAACTCATTGACCCATAACTCTTGGTTTTAACCGGATTAATTTCTGAGCTGGATCTAATAACCATGTCTATTTCTTCCTTTAACATCTTTTCTCTCCCTTCCTCCCATCGGACATGTTACGTTGAAGGCTTGCATCACAAATGGTGCATTTGAGATTTTAATGTTTATTTTTTATTGGTTTAATATAAAACAAGTCATTATTCGCATTACAATTAATATTTAATTATTTTTTATTTTAAAAAATAAAAAAAATTTCCTATACGAATTTAATTGTGATGTTATTTTCAAAATATATATATATATATATATATATTTTTAAAAAAGTGATGAGTTGGAATCCAAATCCAAGGCAAGACATCCAGCCTGTTTCCATCATACACAGTGCCAATAATTTGTTTCTGATACAATGCATGTCATCCCCACACTTTAGCAAGTTGGGACATGATGGTGATGGGCGTTATGATAAGTGTGACAAGAAAAATAAAAAAAATCAGATATGTATTTTTTAATTAATAAATCTTGTAAAATTAAAAGAAAATTAAAGTTAAAAAAGGTTAATAAGTGGAAGGTAACCCATTGAAATCCACCTAATATCTGATAATAAAATTTCCTAGGCATAGATAAAGCATAGTGTAAAAGTTGGTCATATGAGACCCTACTAAAAATAATAATAACAAAAAAAAAATATTTATGTTTTAAAAAATTCTAAAAGATATTAATTTATCGTATCACTTCTTTTAGAAGTTGTTGGATCACATGCAACCTCTTTTACTTGTACTAGGAATAAGAAGAAATTTAGGGCCTTAATTATACTTGTATTTCTATATCTGGTCGACCCTAAATGAAATACTCTATGGGATAAGGTTTAGTATAATCAGTTAATAATTTACAAAACAAATTAGAGTTAACCATGATTAAATTTAATTAGGTGGCATATAGGAAATGAAATAACATATATTTCTTTTGTTTTAATTGTATTTTAGCCATATTTGAAAAAAAATATAATTATTTTTAGGAGAAAATTTTTATTAGTCTTTAGATCTTTTTAAAAATCCCATTCAACCCATTCGACAAAAGTTTATACTATTCAGTCTTTTTTTAAAATTTCATACTATCTACTCCCTATCATTTTTTTATTCCTAAAAATTCCAAAAAAAAAAAAAATCCCAAAATTACCCTTGTTTTCTTTTTGAAAGGAAGATTGGCACCAACTCTTGTTCTTCTTTTTCTTCTTCTTTTGGATAGGGTATAACCCTTATCCTCTCAACCCGCTTCCATCTTGACTAAGGGATTATATTAAGCATTCCATCAGAGCACTATTTTAGCAACAAAAGTCTTGGTCTAGGTAAGGGAGTGACCGAAGAGCCCTGTCGAAAGAGAGTGAAAGCTAGCGGCCAAGAGAAAATGCTAGTATGAAACCCTTTGTGGAGGTGCATCTCCATGATAATGGCCATGTTAATAACTATTTGAGTCATGTAAGTTTTTCTTATTGTAGGCCTTGGATGGATACATTTTATAGTATTGCATGGCATAAAGGAGAAGGTTGTGTCGTACAATTCACTGTCTTAATCGCATAAGGGTCGATACTAGATGAAATATGCGAACGGTGGGGCCTTGAAGCTCTTGGAGTGAGGGCAAAGTACTTAATGACAAATGAGCACAAGATAGTGTCTCTTGCATTAGCTTAGAAAGTGACTTTCCTTGGATGTGCCACATTCACCATATGTCCAGGTAGAATATCGTTGATATGATAGCTGAGGTTGCCAATGGGATGACAGAGGACCCTTTTGGGTCAGCAATGCCATCGTAATTATTGTATATATTTACTTGTTGACTTATTTAGAATTCAAGTCCCACATTACTTGTTCTGCTTGTTGCTCTTGCATTCAAATTCAACTTGTTGCACTTACTTTAGGTAGTTGAATGTTAGTAACCATCGTGTTATCTATAATTTTTTTATGGATCAAGGTATAAATTACGCTAAGTGCTAAGTTACTATTGTTTCAGCTTATATATATATATATATTATTTTGTTGTTCATTTTTTAATATTCATAGTTACATGTATCCCTAACCATTTAATATTCATATTGGTGTAATTAGGGATCCTTTATTGCAAAGTGCTTCATTTAATCCATACCCTATGTTGCCATCAAGTTTATTTGGCGAACTTATAATAACATCAAATTCTTCAAAAAATTCTGACATCGATGTAACCTTGTGATGAGTGTACAATTGTTCATTATTTTATAGCATTTTGTACACTCATTAGGCATGTTTTAGAGTTATATTTTGGAATTCGATGCTAAACATGGTGTATTTTGCATTCTCAGGATTCTGATAGTGCTTAAAGATTAAAGAGAGACAAAAGAAGTATTATAGAGCCAAAATGATGAAGATGGAGCTCTCTTGGCATCAATCAATAAAGGATAAGGCAAACATACTTACTTACAGTCACCTTACGACCATGCTTATGGTCATAAGCTTCTTTTAAAGAACCTTGTGGGCATACTTATGATTGTAAGGAGGAGTATAAAGATATTCAAAGGGACTTATGGGTAAGCCAGATAGTAAGGATCATCCATAAGAGCTTACGAGCTTAGCATACGGTCCAGCACTTACGACCATAAGCTGGACTGTAATACAAGATAGAAGACCTTACAAATGGGACGTACGACCGTAAGTGATACTGTAAGGCTCTTGACTCATCATCCCTAGCGCCTTACGGCCAAGTCGCCTGTAAACAGCCTGTAAGTGGCATAATATAAATATTTCTGATGAGGGTTTTTAGGGGTATCTTGGGTTCTATTTGAACACGAGGATGAGGGGAAGAAAATGAGTGAATTTCTAGGGCTTTGGAGGTAATTCTATAGGGAGATTCAACCCATCTATCTTGGAGGAGAAGGATTGTAGCCGTCAAGATTAGCTTGGTGGTGTTTGTAGAAAGTCCTTGGGCGTTCTCCGGCAATCATCTATCTAGGGTTTATTCAATTTGACATTCGTTGTGGATCTTGTTGATTTAATTATTTTTTAATTGGAACCCATGTTATTTGAATCCAATTGCATGTTTTATATAGCTTGATTACTAACGAGGCAAAAACCTAGTTTTCATGCATAATGTGCTTTGTGACCGGCAGAAATAAGTACCTAGTATAGATATGCTGCGATTGGAGGGGATTGTGAGTAAGCCTAGCAATGGGGTACTTTGGAGTTGAGAGTTCTCCTTCCTCAATCCTCCCGAGTGGATTGACAAGTGATTTTCATGCTCTTTGCAATCGTAGAGAATATATTTTACGAGAAATCACAATTCTATTATGTATGAGATTATGGATAATCTTTTCTCAAGAAGGATTATCTATTTTAGAAATTCTTGTCAATCCACATTGAGATTTCATGAAGTGCAGTGCGATTGTGAGGTGTTTGTATCAGCACTATATTGAATCAGTTACTAATCGCCCTCGAAAAAGGGGTTTAATATATTTTAGGATTTCTCTCGATTCAAATAAATTGCATACTTATACAACCTTTGTTCTGAACTTAATAAACCCTAGAGGGATACTGTGCTCAGGCATCCTTTCTCCCCCTGGTTTCTCGATTTCTTTTATTCTCTTTTACTTGTTTTCTTTACGCTTGCTACTAAGTTTGTTCACACACATCACTACTTTCATTTAGGCTAACTGTCAGAATAGGGATTAGTACTAGTATTCTCAATCTTCCCTGTGGATTAATACCCTGTCTTCACGCACACTAATACTACTTGATCGGCGTGTACGCTTGTGTTAATCCCTATTACCATAGTCGATCAATGTTTTGAAAATGCGCAACACTTCAAAGAGGCATTGTGCCACTAGGCTATCAAGCGCAATTTCAACTTTCATTTCATAAAAAAATGATAAAGAGAGAGTTATTGATAAGTGCTTGAATGAACAAATTTTGTTATTATTATTATTTGTTACACTTTGCATGTATCTCTTGCATATATGTGAGAAGATTTAGTTCTTAATTGGCTTATATTTGTATTCATATTGAAATGAAGGTACATAGGTGAAGAGGAATAATTAAGTGTGAGGCAATCTAAGCCATTTTTCAGCCAAGTATAGAGTTCTTAGAGTGGCTTGCAGGCATTGTAGCATTCTCACAAGCAATGTATAGTTGCACTGTAGATGAGGCACTATAGCAGCTTACTGGCATTATAGCACCGACCTTATGGGAACTGCAGCATTAGTAAGCTGAAAACAGGTAAGCTTACGGGCACTATATCACCAGTAAACTATAGGCAGAGAGGTTGTGGGCAAGCTTATGAGCACACTTACGGGTAATGTAGCACCAGTAACGACCCCATATGTTCAAGTTATAAATGGCCGAATGCTAGGGTTTTTTTTTGGAGATCTTCTCTATTTTTTAGCTACCCTTTGGGCAGCAATTTGGAGGGGTTCTATAGCGTATCTTCTCTTAGGGAAGAAAGCAAAAGTGAGAGATTAGATGAAGGTTCAAAGTTTCAATGGAGCCATTTGTGGAGAAATCCCGGCGGTAATATCAGAGAATCTTCAAAAAACTTCATCTATCCAAGAAGATTGCGAGCTTTGAGTTAGTTTTATTATTCTCTTTATGTATTTTATTTTTTTTAGATTGGATTGTTATTCTCAAATACTAATTTCATGGTGTTTGGGTATAGATGAACTCTAGGGTTTTATTTGTTTTGAGGCTTGGTTGTTATTGGTGATGATCGGAAAGTCTACATGGATGGAAGCTAAAGTGAACAATGAAGTGGAACATTGGATAAGTCTCATTGACTTGATCTGTAGGTTGTTAAGTAGTTCTTAGAATAATGGAATGTTAATATTGTGCTTTGAAGCATGTGGTTGATTGTTATATAAGTGTGGTTATGGGTACACAATTTCATGTGAGTAAAATCTCTCCCTTCTATTATAATAATATCTATCTCAATTGTGTTTAGATTGAGCTTTTGTATGATTGTTCTCACACTAGCTTTCTCTCATATAAACTTCTCTAACAGTTGCGAACATTCAATTTTTCTACTCAGAGTGAGGGATGATTAATGAGTTTTGGTGAAATATTTTGTTTCGTAAATTAATTGGAGTTCATGTGTGTATATCAAGTCTTTGTAATGTTGAAATATGAACTTTAATTACTTATGAATTATTAGAGGTATCCGATAATAAAACTGTAATAATACGTGTGATTTAGAGAGTACATTGTAAAATTAAAATGCTATATGTACCTATTATACAAGAGATTGATAGTGATCAATGACGAATAATTTAGATGAAAGGGAAACAAATAGAGATATTAAGCAAGAGTAAAATGAAAACTAGAGTATTGAAAAATTTATCTAGTTTTTGGTCCTTTCAGAGATAATTCTAAATAGTTAAAATTAATAATTTGTTGTTATCATAATTACCATTTTCATTTTTAATTATAAAAAAAATGGTAATAGTCATTATTTTTGTCTTTAATTATATAAAAAAGACTGTAATAGTATTTAACTATATATATATATATATAAATACTATAATAGTCGTGGTTTACATCTTTAGCTATTAAAAAAAACTATAAATGCAATTATTAGATAGACTCATCATAAAGCACCTCAATCGGGATTCGGGAATGATATATACCAATAGTAACCAAGGGAATCAAGTAAAAAAAAAACATTAATGTTTGTTAGTTGGTAGTTCATCACCTCAATTATTGAGACAAACAAACACACACATGATAGGCTCTACCATATACAGCGAGGCCAGAAATAATAGGGAAGGAGAGTGAATGGCAAAAGGGGAAAAAAATTCAATTAATAATTTTTTTTTTACATTTTTTTTAATTTATTTATATATTAATTTATAGTTTAATTCATAAGGTATCAAACAATAAATTTTAAAAAAAATTTCTAAAAAATATAATTTTATATTATATAAACTAATTTGTAAAACCAAAAACTAAAATATAGATTTTTCATAAAAACAAAATATACTATATAAAGTAATTTATAAAATATCGATAGATCGAATAATAATTTTTTGTAAATATTTATTAAAAAATTATTATGTTTAACACTATAGGTATTAATTTGTAAAAATATTGGTTTTTAAAAAAAATTAAAAATAAAAAACTCTTAAGAGAAAGGAGGGTTTACAAATTATTTTTTAAAAAATAAAAATAAAAAAACCCTAAAGTGACGCGCGGGTGGGAGGGGTAAAATAAGTGGGGATCCGCCGGGTACAGTCCGTGCGCCGAGGGTGGTCCTCCAGCGACGGGGAGCGGCCGCCCCTCTACGCTCCCTTCTCCCTCCGCCCCTGACTATAAATCTTCAACCAAGCATTATCCTTGTCATTCATCCAAGCTCAAGTCATGGAAGCTCAAGCACCTCTTCCACTTTCTAATGACCATGCCATCAAAGAGCTCGCTGAATCTCAAGCCTTCCCCTCCTCCATCCCTTCCAACTACCATGCTTTGCGAAACCCTGACGAAGAGCTTCGGCCTGAGGATTTCATCGATGAAGAGATTCCAGTCATCGATTTCTCATTACTCATCGGAGGAACTGCAATGGAAAGAGATGAGGTTATCCACCACCTTTGCATGGCTTGTCGTGAATGGGGCTTCTTCATGGTAATTAATATACAAGAACTCACTCTTTTTAGTGTTAATTAATTGAACTCACTTGTTGTTTAACTTTAGCCAAAGCTTTTTTCTAATTCATAAAATTTGTTTAAATATTGATTTTTTTTTCGTGTATTTAAATGTTCCATAAAAAAATAATTTCAATCTATGTATTTAATTTAAAATATTCTTTTTTAAGTTTTAAATCAATTCACAAGATTCTTATTTGGTAAAAAATAAACTAATTAGTAGTCTATATATCACTATGTACTTTGGCCTTAATAAGTTATGAAAAATAGCTAAAATAATCATGTGTCTTAAGTGATGACTATTAAACATTTAACAAAGTCAAGGTTAAAATGAAAAAGAAATAAAATACATTAATCATACCATTTTAAAGTATGTATATATATATATATATATAAATGATCATTGAGTCAACCATTGAATATCTCAATATTGGTATGACACAAGAGTGCTTAGAGGGAGGGTAATGGTTTCAATCTTTCCCCCGACAGTACTGTTCATGTATTGTTTATGTACTATACACCCTGGTTCAATACTATTTATCAGTACAATTCACAGGCATGGGTGTGGGTCTCTTATGGGAGAAATAGTGGGTTCACATTCTAGGATTGTAGAGCTGGATAATTTTTCTATGAGGTTCATAAAACACAGTAACTGGTACACCCTTGTATCTGTTTGTCTTTTTGATAATCTCTTAAATGGGGGAGGGGGCGCTTGTCACCTATTAATAATAATAAAAAAAAAGATTATTGAGGCATAATATATATAGCTTTACCTACAAAGAGATGGTATCCATGTGTATATGTGCGTAAATATCCCAAAAGTAAAAGTGATCTTTTCAATAAAATTTTGTTTGATTTTTTACCACAAGAGTAATTTTGCAAATAATAAGTTGTTTCATTTGTGTAAATATGATATTTGTGAACTCTCATTTGTGGAAATGTATAATAATTACCATTGCTTAACAAAATTTATTATTGTTTAGGTTGTGAACCATGAAATACCAAAGAGATTAACGGATGAAATGCTTGATGCTTTTGAGAAATTTTTCAATCAAAGTGCAGAAGAGAAGAATGAATACATTAACAAGAATGTACTCAATCCAATAAGATTTGGTACTAGCATCAATAATCATGAGGACAAAATTAGGTATTGGAGAGACTATCTCAAGGTGGTTGTAAATCCAGAGTTTCACTTTCCTGCAAAACCTTTCGGTTTCAGGTAATTAACTAAAATATTTTATTTTTAAAATCATCTATATTTATTTGTCATGAATTAAGTTCAGTGATTAATTTTTAACTTATCTAATTTTATTTCAAAGTCATTTTATATATTTATATGTCCATTATCATAGTTTGATATCATGTTTCTCGGTGAAATGATTCTATTTATTTCATTTATCTATATTTAGTATCAATACCTAAAACACTATAAGAAAAGTGTGGATCGACTTTTTTTTTTTATCAAATTTAAAAAAATACATGATCTTTTGTAAAATATAAATACATTTGTCTCGAGTAAATACATCAAACTTTTATTTTAACTAATCAATCTTTTATATCTCAAATTATTATGTGATTTAGCAATAAATTGAGATCTTACACATTAAGATATTCCAAATCAAACATTTAAAATTGATTAAAAAAAATATTATCTATATTTTTTTTAATAGAAATACGCTATTTGAGTATGCTGCATGCACAAGAAAAATGGGCAAAGAGTTACTCAAGGCAATATGGGAGAGTCTAGAACTCAAAACCGATGACATTGAAGTAGCTTTAGACATTAAATCTTGCTTCCAAAGCATCATCGGAAACTTCTATCCTCCATGCCCACAACCAGAGCTAGCACTTGGCCTTCCGCCACACTCTGACCATGGCCTTCTCACTATACTACTTCAAAATGGCATCAACGGCCTCCAAGTGAAGCACAACAACAAATGGCTCCATATCAAGCCACTTCCAAATTCATTCCTTGTCAACATAGGGGATCAAATGGAGGTAATATGTTTATTAAACATTTACTATTGATCATCTAGCATGGATTAGCTTGTTTGAGTAATTTAGCTTGAAATAGTGTAGTTTATTTTAAATTGTAACATTAGGGGTGTTATATACATATATTTTAATTCTTATTAAATCAATTTTGAACATATATCTAAACTAAAATATTACTGGTTGCTCAAGATTTATTATAAATTTAATGGGTGGAGCTCAAGTTTCATGATTCAAGCTTGATTCAAGCTCAAGCTTAACCATAGCCAATTAATATTGAAAGGCGGAGTTCTTACATATTTAGATATTGTATTGAAAATTTAATTATACAAAACATAGATTTGATTCAAATCAAGTGGTAAAATGCATATACACCTCTTAAATATCATATCAAAATATCATCCAGCACTTGTAAATTCAAACTAAAACTATTGTCATGTTAATCTTTCAAGATTTTGCTCATTTTAAAAAATTTATTATTTACTTAGTATATACCTAATAAATGTATGTAAATATATATTGCACTCGAGCACACAAAATACACTAAACATATTTGGCACATCAAAAACTCATCCTCCTCTGTATAAAGTGCCCGTTTTCTTCCAAAATGAACATAAATGCCTAGAAATAATTGATAAAACCAACATATATGCGAAACTTATATTTTTTTTTAATAAATGTTATAGCTAGTGAGCAATGGGAGATACAACAGTGTGCTTCACAGAGCTGAGGTGAATGGAAAGAGTACAAGAATGTCCATAGCCACTATAATAGGACCATCACATGAGGCCATTGTTGCACCACCACCACAACTAGTGGAACATGATCATCACTTGGCATTCAATGGCATGAGATATAAAGATTTCTTGGAGCAACAACAAGCCAACCCACTCAAGGGAAAGTCTATTTTGGATTTACTCAGAGTGAGGGATGAATAATGAGTTTTGTTGAAATACTTTGGTTCTTAAGTTTATTTGAGTATATGCATATGTGTGCATGTGTGTTTATGATTGTCACACCCACCCCTTCTACCGAGGTGAATGTGACACCCATCAGTTAAAAATTCATTTTAACTGGAAAACTGACACCTCTCAGAAACCAAATTAGACTTACAGATTACAATTTACAACTTTACACCAACTACAGGATTTAAATACATAAATACAACAAATATAATAACTCAAATTTACGGGTATAACCGCTAAAAGATCACGGCAATAACAAATAGAAAGAAAGGTATGTGACCCACTGCAATCTTGGACTCAACCCTGACTAGCTCTATAGTCGAACAATGATCTACTAGGGTCCTGCTCCTACAACTACAGCACGTTCAGTTGGTCGATAGTGGCTCAATAATTTTAAATAAGTAAATGTAATGTACATAAAGCAAATAAAGATCAATTTTAACAAATAAATTCAAACATTTCACAAAGACCAAAATTTTGGTAAAATACAACTTTAAAGAGCTTTTGAAACTTAATTTCATCACAAATCAATATTAAATCAATTTTTCCAAAAAATCCAAATTATTGTGAGAGACTGCCATCCTAAGAGCGACAGCTGGGCTTTGCCTCCTCATCACAATTCAAAATAACAAGTAATATAAAAACCGTCCTCAAATCCATAGCCCGAAAACTCTCCCCGACTTAGCCGTCGTCACGACTAGGTTGGGAGCCGCCAAGGTCTTCATAACCTTGATGTTGGCCCACCGGTCTGGTGTGGTGACCCCTGGATCCCGATGTATCATCCAATCAGAGCTCTACACTCCCACCTGATCTGGACAAATCAATACTCAGGTCCACCACGCCACCTCTAAAGGCTGGCCCGTGGGAACCCACTACTGTAGTAGTCAGGCCTTAGCCTGCCGTCACCATAAAATTTCTTGAATTATACTAACCCTGATAGATATAGCAATAATACAATCGGTATAAATTATATCACAGGATCCTTATCCAGGACAAGCATTCACATCTCGGAAATAAACATTATTTTCCACAAAGCCAATGTCAAAAGTATAACAATGCATAAACCAGTAAATTCCAGATCCATGATACCATTCCTATACCATGAATGAAAACCAATTCCACAAACAATGCCGATAAAACATTTTAATATGCTCACATGGTTTCACAAATCATTCCAAATCAAAGCATATGTAACCATAAAAAATAAACACATGAACCAAATAATTAAATCATATATATGTGTATTTTCACTATTTGAAAATACGTATAATTATACAAAATAATGTATATCAATACGATCGTCATGGCACATCAACGGCAAATAAATAATAATAAATATATGTATATTTCAATAGCATACACAATTAAACATAATAAAATGAAATAATTAAACCATCATTTCCAAAATACTAGCCATTAAATAATTATTTCCAAAATAATAATAATTATCCAATAATTTAAATAATAACCACTATCAACTCACCTGGTTTCTCTTGGGTTTCTTGTTAGACCTGGAACTCCTTCCCAAGCCTAATCAACACCTAACAGGATAACAGAATAAAATAAATAAATACGACAACTAAAAACATAATTGAACCTAACAGAAAATACAATAAATCAATAACCGACTCTCTAATTGGCCCACTCACTCCAATCGGTAAAAACACGACCTTGCATAATTAAACCGGTCTCCAATTACATTTGAATAAACCCAATTTAGGCTAGACCATTCTGAACCAATCTCAATTCCACTGAACTAAACTCAATTTCAATGAACCAACCTCAATCTAGCCAACTAGCATTGAACCAACTCCAATTCTTATACAAAATCTGTTGAACCAGCTTGGTTCAACCGAACCCAAATTTTCCTTGAATTGGTTCAGCCCAAATCCTTAGCCCAACATCCAAACCAAGCCTAAATCAGTCTTAACCCACTCAATTTAACCAAACAATTCAAGTCCAACCACACTCAACTTGATTTGATCAAACTTAGACCGAAATCAATTCAATTGAACCCAACCGCTCCAATTCTTATCCAAACCCAACTCCAATCCATTAAATGAACTTGACTAAACCAAATCAAATTCTCTTCACTTGATTTGATCAAGCCCACTCAACCAAATTAAACTCAACTCAATTAATTCAATTCAACTCAATCAAATCAATTCCAACTTGGTTTGATCCAACCAAATCAATTTGGCTAAACCCAACCAATTCCAATCCAACCACCATCATTAACATCTTAATCATCATCATCATCAACTTAATTAACTAAACCAAACCCTAATCTCGGTGCTACAGTAATACTATAGTCAAACCGAAAATCTCATCCTCCATTCAAGCTAGATTCGTCATGAATACAAGGGTTTTCTCATCTCACAATAGCAACTTCATTATTCTCATTAATATCTCTTCAAATCCATCATCATTTTCATCAAATTCAACATATATACAAACATGCATACATACACTCTCATTCATGAAAAATACACTAAGAAAAGCTCTTACCAAGTAAAACCATCCCTCCGGCGAGCTCCTTCCGACGATCTCCAAGCCTCTCTATTTAAAAACCTCCAATTTTCTCCTCATTTCTTCAATCTTTTTTTTTTCCTCGGGTAACTGTAGCAGTATGAAGGAGGAGAAGATGAACAAACCCTCAAACTCTAGATTTTTCTCTAATTTGTGTTTTCAGCCGAAATTCACTTTTAGTCCCTCAAAACATAAGTTCTTACAAAACAATCCCTGAAAAACTCACCAATGGCCCCTGAATTATGAAATAGTATTTTCAAAAGGTCCATTCTGTCTTACGTTTCAGTCCTTGGTTTCTATAAACATTTCATATCAATCTTTTTTATATTACTCATTAACCCAAAATCTTTTATAAACTTTCACATTTAGATCTTTATTCTTTCCACTTGGGGTTTCTCAACAAGATTACTCTGTAGAAAAATCTTACTGCAACTGTAATAATACCCTGAATATATTTTCCAACAGTTATCCACAAGTTCAGGATATTACAATGATGGCCAAAGTCTTTGTAATGTTTGAAATGTGGATTTCAGTTATGAATTATTGGAGGTATTGGAGAGTAAAACTGCAAAATTGTGTAATTTAGCTTTAAATTGATTAGGAATATTCATTGAAGATAGTCAATTGCAAAATTAAAAAGCTATATATTGATATGGTTGTAAGAGATTGATATAGTTAATGAAGAATCATTTAGATTGAAGGGAAATAAATAATGACATTGAGAGAATAAAAGAGAACTGCTCGGGTATGAAAATTTTAAAACAGTAAAAAGTTTAAAGAGATGACCATGTTGTCAACAAGTTGCTTAAAACAAGGTATATATATTAAATCACATAGTTCGATTAAACAAGATATCATCATTTATTTAATTTATTATTCCAATTATAGTGAAATTATCAAGTTCTCGTTTATGAATGTAGGAATTTTATCTCGAACCACATAAATCCTGACATTTTATTTGTGATTATCCATTTTATTATCATTATTAATTATTATTATTATTATTATTGTTGTTATTAATTTAATTAAACCTTGCAAATCATCTCACAATTTGTTCATGCTTCTTTTTATAAAATTTGGAAAACACTAAAAAAAAGCTTCTACTAAAGATAAATAATGTCATTAATTTGTTCGAGTGGACAATAAAACAATTATTTTTCAAATTAATTGAGTTATAATAAAATAAAAAATAATTATAAGATAAAAACTAATGCTTAAAAAAATAAACAAAAAATAGGACAATACACCAAAGTGGTCCAAAATTAGAATGAGAAAGGAGAGGAAAAATGCTTACACAGAAAGAGAAATTTTTGAATTTTTTTTTATGGAAAATCTCACTAAACTATACCATTGATTTATCTCTTTATTAATTCGAATATTGTCGTTTGAGTTTGGCACTTTAATACTATATAATCTAAACTCTTTGTAAAAATGTACCAAAACACTTAATCTCGTTAATACTTGCTGATGTGCTATAAAAATAAACTTGCATTGAAGGTTACAAGCATTTATACAATGATGCAAACAATAAAAATGCAAAAAAAAAATAAAAAAATAAAAAAATACATAAATAAAATAAACAAAAAGGCTAAAAAGCAAAACTCTATGATACACTATAAGTCATCTACAAACTAGATACCCATATAATTAAGTCCGCATCACAAGTGGAAGTGAAGCATTATATTTTTCTTTGTTTTTTTGGTGTTAGAATGGAACTAAAATATGTATTTTTGAAAAAAAAAAATGATCTAAATAAATAGCATAATGAAGTTATCTTCAGTTATCGCTATGAGATGACGTGTAGCTGGATGATTAATTTTTATCCGTACGCACGCTCCTACTATATATAACATTTGTTGATTTTATTAAAAAAAAATTATCTTCGGCTTGAGCGCAAATGGTGCATGTGAAATGCTTGTTGCTTTTGAGAAATTTTTCAATCAAAGTGAAGAAGAGAAGAATGATTACCTTGGGAAGCATGTGCTAGATCCAATTAGATTTGATACTAGCTTTGATACTTCCGTGGACAAAGCTAGATATTGGAGAGCCTATCTCAAAATATTTGTTAATCCATAGTTTAACTCTCCTACAAAAACTTCTGGTTTCAAATAATTAACCGAAAGGTTTTACTTTTGGAACTATTTGTTTTGGCTAATCATAAATTAAGTTTGTGATTAATCTTTACCATATATATATATTTATTTCGAAGACATTTTATAGATATATTTATGCCATGATTTTGTGTTTCTTATTTAGTTTATTTATTTGAATTTAGTATCAATAGCTAGAAATCTATAAAAAAAAAATATGACTTTGTTTTTTATCAAAATTCAAAAAAATCATGGTCTTTATAAATTATATAAAAAAAATTACACTTGTATCGTGAGTCCGGAACAGTATTCAGAGGCTTCCGCGGCAATAGAATAGAAGGAGAACGGCAGTCAACGGGGGCTTGGATCTGGCAAAAGCGAAACCCCCTAACGTCGAATACATAAGACTTTTTTTTTTTGTTTACAAAATGAATCTTTTAAATATGATGGTTGAATTATTATATAAAATAGTTGAACAAATATTATATCAACTCAATTATTATATATGTAACTATCCAAATAGGATATATATATATATATATAATTGTTTAGATGGTAAAAGAATAATTCAAAAACAACAAAAAGCAGGATTGAGTTAATGTTAACTCTAAAAATATGTTGTCAATTAATTTTACGTCACAATATTTATATTTATTTTACATCCAAACTGCAAGAAATCTTTATCTATTATATATCAAATTTTTATAAGATTCAACAATAATTTAAAATGTTATGTATTAAAATCTTACGAACTAAACATTTGCAATTTATGAAAGGAATTTTATCTATTTATTTTTTTTTTATAGAAATACACTATTTGAGTATGTGGTACACACAAGAGAGATAGGAAAAGAGCTAATCAAGACGATATGGGAGAGCTTAGAACCCAAAACCGAAGACATCGAAGTAACCTTAGACCTTAGTTCTTGCTTCCAAATCATCGTTGGGAACTTGTACCCTCCATGCCTACAACCAGAGCTAGCACTCGGCATTCTGGCACACTCTGACCATCGCCTTCTCACCATACTACTAAAAAATGGCATCAATGGTCTCCAAGTGAAGCACAAAGGCAAATGGCTCCATGTCAAGCCTCTCCCAAACTCATTCCATGTGAACACAGGGGATCACATGGAGGTAATTTATTTATTCAACTTTTACATTTGATCGTCTAACATCAATATTGTTAGATATATTAATATATTGTCATATATATACATCTAATATTCTTAGGGTTAATGCTTAATTAATAGTGGAGGGGTTGGGTTATTAGCTTGTTTGACTTTAGCTCAAAATAGTTCAGTTTATATTATATTATAACATCGACTTTGGGTGTAGATCCAAACTGAAATATTATAGGGTTGCCATCAATTGTTCTAAATTTGATGGGTAGAGCTTCAGTTCCATGATTCTTGCTTACTTCAAGCTCAAGCATGCCCAATTCAACTTATGCTGAGGTAGACAATGAATTGATGTATACACCCTCAATCCTAGCTAGTTAATGTTATAAGATAGATTAAAAAACATATATATAGTCTTATAAAATTTACATCTAATATAAATAAAATTAATTAAACAGTAAGACATTTGACTCCTATGTAGGAAATTGAAAATTCAATTTTCTTCTAATGTATGATTGAGGTATATTAATAAAAAATGTGTGTAAGTGAGCCGGAACAGCTTGGCTATGTATATATATATATATATATATATGAAGCAGAAAAATGCACATACAATCTTAATTCATATCAAAATATCATCTACACTCATTAAACTATTGTCATGTTAACTTTGCGATTTCACTTGGATGCATTTTAAAGAATTTATTATTTACTTGGTATATACCTAATAAATTACATATATATATATATATATATATATATATATATATATATATATATATATATCGAGCACACAAGTACACTAAACATATCTTATTTTAGAGTGCATTTTTTTTTCCTTTACATTGAAGATACATACCTAATAATAAATTGATATAGCAAACATACATGTGAAACAATTTTTTATTTTTATTTTTTTGAATAAATGTTATAGAAAGTAAGCATTGGGAGGTACAAGAGCGCGCATGCTTCACAATGCTGAGGTGAATGGAAAGAGTACAAGAATGTCCATAGTCAGTTTAATAGGGCCATCACTTGCGGCCATTGTTGTACCAACACCACACTAGTGGACCATGATCATCACTTGGCATTCAATGCCATGAGAGATTTCATGGAGCAACGACTAACCAATTCTCTATGAAAAGTCTATTTTGGATCTACTCAGAGTGAGGGCTAATTAATGAGTTTTGGTGAAAAACTTTGTTTCGTAAGTTTATTCGAGTGCATGTTAATTTGTGTGTATATCAAGTCTTTGAAATGTTGAAATATGAAGTTGAATTAATTATGAATTATCAGAGGTACCCGATAGTAAAACTGCAATAATACGTGTGACTTATATAGATAGTACATTATAAAATTAAAATATCATATGTCCATATGATACAAGAGGTTGATATAGATTAATGGAGAATAATTTAATTAGATTGAAGAGAAACAAATAGAGAGTAAGAGAAAAAATTTATTTAGTTTTTAGGCCTTTTATAGCTAATCTTAAATATATAAGATTAAGGGGTCGTTTGGTTTGTAATTATGTTTTTCACATTACTAAGGTGGTAATTTGAAAAGATTACTGTGTTTAGATCGGTGATAATATGTAATTACCAATCTTTAGATACTATAAAAGAATTTGGTAATCCCATTACCACAAAAAACAGGTGATTATCTTGTATTAGCAAGTGGGTGATAATCTAAAAAAGTTTCTGGACAAATATGCCTTTTGTTTTAAAAAACATAATTTTAAATGACCGCATACTATATGTTGGATTTATTTTGAGAATAACTTTAACTTCAAAAACTTAATTTTTTTAATATAATTAATTGATTTTAATGTAATATTTTATTATATTTTAACTTTAAATTTGCTTAAATTATATAGGTATAATATCCGAATTGGTCCCTCTACTTTTCTCTCTCTTCCCTTTTGGTCCCACTCTCAGAAATGCGCCACACTAATCCCTCTATTCTTGAAAATGACCTAATTTAGTCCCGCTACCCTTATTCTCTTCCCATCTAGACCCTCTACTCTTGAAAAATACAGCCAATAATTAGTCTATTTTAGAGTATAAGGGACTAAATAGAACCATTTTCAAGAGTAGAGGGATTACTTGGGAGCACTTCTAAGTAGAGGAACCAAAGAGAAGAGAGAAAAAAGTAGAGGGATCAATTCGGATATTATACCCTTATTATATAAGGGTATTTTGAAAAACAAACAAAAATTAATATTTGTATTATAATTTAATTATTTTGGCCATATATTTAATTTTATTTTAAATTTAAATTTGCTAACAATTGTAAATACATGGTTATCACAAATTAGCACAATATTCCTAGACATATGATATTCTCGATCTCATAACTATAGTAATTTCATTACCACATACCGTGATAATATATCATAACTATGAACCGAATAACCCTAATAGTTTGTTGATATCATAGTCGTCATTTTCAACTTTTGTTTTAAAAAAAAGACTAATAGTCATCGTTTCCATATCAAGTCTGTAATTATTATTTTCATCTTTAGTTATATAAAAAATAATGTAATAGTCATCATTTTTATCTTTTAGTTATAAAAAAATTATAATAATCATCATTTTTCGTCTTTAGTTATATAAAAAAACTGTAATAGACATCATTTTCATCTTTAGTTATAATATAAAAAATTGTAAATGCTGCAATTATTCGAGAATGACATATATGTTTGTTTGGTAGTTCATGACTTCAATTATTGAGGCACAAACAAACACATATATACATGATAGGTTGCACAATTTTCATTATCAACCATCTTCAACCAAACATTCTCCTTGTCATTCATATATACAAGCTCAAAGCTCAAGTCATGGAAGCTCAAGCTCCTCTTTCACTTTCTAATCACGCCATCAAAGAGCTCTCTGAGTCTCAAGCCTTCACCTCCTCCATCCCTTCCAACTTCCATACTTTCCGAAACTCCGACGAAGAGCTCCGGCCGGAGGATTTCATCAATGAAGAGATTCCGATCATCGATTTCTCATTACTCATTGGAGGAACGGCAATGGAAAGATCTGAGGTTATCCACCACCTTTGCATGGCTTGTCGTGAATGGGGCTTCTTCATGGTAATTAATATACAAGAACTCACTCTTTTAGTGTTAAATATTGAACTCACTTGTTATTTAACTTTAGGCAAAGCTTTTTGTCTACTTCATATAATTTGTTTAACTATTTTTTTTTTACGTGTATTTTCAATGTTCAATAAAAATGTAATTTCAATATATATAGTTCACAATATATATATTTTTAATTTAAAATAAATTTTTAAAACAATTCACAAGATTCTAATTTGGTAAAAGTAAATAAACTAATTAGTAGTCTATATATAACTATGTACTTTGGCCTTAGTAAGTTATGAAAAAATAGGTAAAAGAATGCGTCTTAAGTGACTAGTATACATATAACAAGTTCAAGATTAAAATGAAAAAAAAAATACATTAATCATATTAAACATTTTAAATATATACATATATGTATGGAAATGGTCGTTGAGATATAATATAGATTTACCTGCAAAGAGAAGGTATCTATGTGTGTATGTGCGTAAATATCACAAAGGTAAAAGTAGCCTTTTTAATAAAATTTTGTTTGATTTTTTACCACAAGAATAATTTTGCAGATAATAATTTTTTTTTATTTGTGTAAATATTATATTTGTAAACTATCATTTGTGGAAATATATAATAACTACTGTTGCTTATCAAAATTAGTTATTGTTTAGGTTGTGAATCATGAAATACCAAAGAGATTAATGGATGAAATGCTTGATGCTTTTGAGAAATTTTTCAATCAAAGTGAAGAAGAGAAGAACGAATACATTAACAAGTATGCACTCCATCCAATAAGATATGGTACTAGCGTCAATACTCATGAGGACAAAATTAGGTATTGGAGAGACTATGTGAAAATATTTGTTAATCCAGAGTTTCATTCTCCGGTAAAACCTTTCGGTTTCAGGTAATTAACAAAAAAATTTATTTTTAGAATTATCTATTTAGACTTGTTATGAATTAAGTTCAGTAATTAATCTTTAACTTATCTATATTTATTTCAAAGTCATTTTATAGATATATTTATATGTCCATCATGGATGATAATGTGTTTCTTGGTAAAATGAATCTATTTGTTTCATTTATCTATATTTAGTATCAATACCTAGAACTCTATAAAAAAAGTGTGGATCAATTTTTATTTTTTTTTTTGTCAAATTTAAACAAAACACTATCTTTTATAAAATACAAATTCATCTGTCTCATGTGTAAATACATCAAACTATTTTTTTAACTAATCAATCTTTTATATCTCAAATTATTATGTGATTTAGCAATAATTCGAGATCTTACACATTAAGATATTATAAATCAAACATTTGAATTTGATAAAAAAATATTATCTATATTTTTTTTTTTATTAGAAATACACTATTTGAGTATGCTGCATCCACAAGAAAAATGGGCGAAGAGTTACTCAAAGCAATATGGGAGAGTCTAGAACTCAATACCGAAGACATTGAAGTAGCTTTAGACATTAAATCTTGCTTCCAAATCATCATTGGAAACCTCTACCCTCCATGCCCACAACCAGAGCTAGCACTTGGCCTTCCGCCACACTCTGACCATGGCCTTCTCACCATACTACTTCAAAATGGCATCAACGGCCTCCAAGTGAAGCACAACAACAAATGGCTCCATATCAAGCCACTTCCAAATGTATTCATAGTCAACATAGGGGATCAAATGGAGGTAATATATCTATTAAACTTTTACTATTTGATCATCTTGCATGGATTAGCTTGTTTGAATACTTTAGCTTAAAATAGCTTAGTTAATTTTAGATTGTAACATTAGGGGTATACATATGTTTTAATTCTTATTACATCAATTTTGAACATAGATCTAAACTAAAATATCATAGGTTGCTGATTTATTATAAATTTAATGGGTAGATTTTCAAGTTTCTTGATTCAAGCTCAAGCTTAACCATAGCCAATTGATGTTGAAAGACGGAGTTCTTACATATATATTTAGATTTTGTATTGAAAATATACTTATACAGAACATAGATTTAATTCAAATCAAGTGGTAAAATGCATATACACCTCTTAAGTCATGTCAAAATATCATCCACACCGGTGAATTCAAACTAGTCACTTTAATCTTTCGAGATTTTACTAGAATGCATTTAATAAAATATTTTGTTTACTTAGTATATGCCTAATAAATTAATTGTATGTAAATATAGATTGCACTCGAGCACACAAAATACACTAAACATATTTGGCACATCAAAAACTCATCCTCCTTTGTATAAAGTGCACTTTTTCTTCCTAAATGAACATACATACCTAGAAATAAATTGATTAAACCAACATACATGTTAAACATATATATATTTTTTAATAAATGTTATAGCTAGTGAGTAACGGGAGGTACAAGAGTGTGCTTCACAGAGCTGAGGTGAATGGAAAGAATACAAGAATGTCTGTAGCCACTATAATAGGACCATCACATGAGGCCATTGTTGCGCCAGCACCACAACTAGTGGAGCATGATCATCACTTGGCATTCCATGGCATGAGGTTTAAAGATTTCTTGGAGCAACAACAAGCCAACCCACTCAAGCAAAGGTCTATTTTCGATCTACTTAGAGTGACGAATGATTGATGAGTTTTGGTGAAATACTCTGTTTAGTAAGATTATATAAGTACATGTATGTGTGTGCATGTGTGTCTATAATGATCAAAGTCTTTGTAGTGTTTGAAATGTGGATTTCAATTACTTATGAATTATTGGAGGTATTGGAGAGTAAAACTGCAAAAAAACATGTGTAATTTAGCTTTAAATTAATTAAGAATATTCATTGAAGACAGTCTATTGCAAAATTAAAAAGCTATATATTGATATGGTTGTAAGAGATTGATAGAGTTAATGAAGAATCATTTAGATTGAAGGGAAACAAATAATTACATTGAGAGAATAAAAGAGAACTGCTGGGGTATAAAAATTTTAAAGCAGTAAAAAGTTTAAAGATACGATCATGTTGTCAACAAGTTGCTTAAAACAAGGTATATATATATATATATTAAATCACATACTGATATACTTCGATTAAACAAGATATCATCATTTTTATAATTTATTATTCTAATTATAGTGAAATTATCTGGTTCTCTTTTATGAATGTAGGAATTTTATCTCGAACCGCTGACATATTCTATTTGTGATTATCCATTCTATTATCATCATCATTATTGTTGTTAATTTAATTAAATTTTGCAAATCACCTCTCACAATTTGTTCATGCTTATTCTTATAAAATGACGCAGCGGGGATAAGGTTGAGGACTTGTTTAGTCTAAGAATACCCAAGACAACAACGTAGTGGAAATTTAAATCCTATTTAGTCTAAGAATGCCCAGGAATTTAGAGGAAAGACAAAGAACAAAACAATTTTATTTCAATTCCAAACTGCCTTTATAACCCGAAAGCTTACAAATAAATAGACCGACGAGAAAACACTAAAAGAGAAATAAATCGAAAATTTTCTAAAAATAGAAAATTTTCGATTGACACCATAGAATAAAAAAATCAAAACCAAACATAGCGAATACCAAAAACGACGTCTCAATCAGAGATTTACAGCCCAAAATATGAATGGAGAAAATCTTTCCATAAACGGTAAAATTGTTGTTTTGAGGCCTAGATGATGGAATTTGGCCGAAAACGAGTGTGACTCACGAGCTTGCACCGCAAGCTCTTACTTGTGTTTGTTGACCTGTTTTCCATCTAATGGGGTCCTCTGATCACCAAAATTAGCTTTTTAGAAAAATTACGAAAATGACCCCACCTAGGTCATCGCATCCCACTTGTCCATGTAGGCGCAAACTAGCTCATCAATATGGTCCGCATCATAAAATTTGAAAAACACTTGAAAAAGAGCTTCTATTAAAGAGAAATAATGTCAATTGTTCGAGCGGACAGTAAAACAACCATTTCTTAAATTAATTAAGTTAAAATAAAATAAAAATTAATTAAGATAAAAATTAATGCATAAAAAAAATTAAAAAAATAGGACAATACACCAAATTGTCCAAAATTAGAATGAGAAAGGACAACTTAAGGCGAAAAGAGAAATTTGGGAATTTTTTTAAGGATAATCTCATTAAACTATACATTGGTTTATCTCTTTATTAACTCGGACATTGTCGTTTAAGTTTTACCAGTTTAGTACTATATAATCTAAACTGTTCGTAAAAAAGTACCAAAACACTTAACCTCGTTAATACTTGCTGATATGGCATAAAAATAAGCTTGCATGAAAGTTACAAGCATTTATACAAACAATAAAAATGCAAACAATAAAAAAATAAAACAAATACATAAATAAAATAAACTAAAAGACTATAAATCAAAACTCTATAATAACCCATAAAGCATCTATAAACTAGATACCCAATTAAGTCCGCATCACAAGTGGAAATGAAGCATTATATTCTTCTCTGTTTTTTGGTGTTAGAATAGAACTAAAATATGTATTTTTGAACAAAATTGATCTAAATAAATAGCATAATGAAGTTATCTTCGACAGTCGTTGTTGGAAGGCGTGTAGTTGGATGAATAATTTTTTTATTCGTATACACACTCCTAATATATAACGTTTGTCGTTTTTATTAAAAAAAAAAATTATCTCCGGCTTGAGCTCAAATGGTGCATTTGAGATCTTAATATTGGTTTTGTTGTTGGTCTAATATAAAAAAAAAATTATTTTAACAAGTCATTATTCACATTGGAACTAATTTTTAACTATTTTATTTAAAAAATAAAAAAATTCCATACTAATTTTATTGTGATGTTATTTTCAAAATAATTTTTTTTCAAAAAACGTGATGAGTTGGAATCCAAAGCAAAGACAAGACTTCCAGCCTGTTTACATCCAACAAAGTGCCAATAATTTGTTTCTGATACAATGCATGTCATTCCTGCACTTTAACACGTTGGAGCATGATGTGATGGGACTTGATGATATGTGTGCCAAGAAAAATCAGATATATATATTTTAATTAATAAATCTTGTAAAACTAAAAGAATATTAAAGTTTTTTTTAAAGAAGCCAATAAGTGGAGGGTAACCCATCGAAATCTACTTAATTATCTGATAAAAAAAATTTCCTAGCCATAGAAAAAGCATATAGTGTAAAAGCTAGTCTAATATGAGACCCTACCAAAAATAATAATAAGAAAAAACAAAATTATTTATGTTTTAAAAAATTATCAAAGATATTAATTTATTTTTGTCATGTCAAAGCATGGTTATGTGTCCTTTTGTCATGCAGAAGAAGACCCTTATTCCTTTTCTTCTTCTTCTCCTGAGATGCAGCACCCTTATCCTCTTAATTTATTTCTATCTTCACTTAAGGACTATATTAAGCATTCCACTAAAGCACTCTTTTAGCAACAAAAGCCTCGGTCTAGGTGAGAGAATGACCGAAAATCCATGTGAAAGGGGAGTGAAAGTTAGCAGCTAGGAGAAAGTGCTAGTAAGAAACCCTTCATTGAAGTGCATCTTTCATCCATCTTATCATGAATTTATTAATGATCATGTTAGTGACTATCTCAGCTGTGTAAGTTTTCTTGTTGTAGGTCTTAGATGGATAAGATTTATAGTATGGCACGACATAAAGGGAGGGTTGTGTCATATAATTCAATGTCTTAATTGCATAAGGTGGATACTAGACGAACTATGAAAATGGCGAGGCCTTGAAGTCCCTCGAGTGAGATAAAGTACTTAATAGCAAATAAGCACAAGATAGTGTCTTGCATTAGCTCAAAAAGATACTTCTAGCAGATGTACCATATTCACCATATATTTAATAAGAATATTGTCGATATGATAGTAGAGGTTGCCAATGGTATGACAAAGGACAATTTTGGGTCAGTAATACCGTCGTAATTATCGTACCCATTTACTTGTTGACTTCCTTAGAATTTAAGTCCCACATTGTGTGTTCCACTTGTTGCTCTTGCATTCAAATTCAAGTTGCTGCACTTACTTTAGGTAGTTGAATGTTAGTAACAGTCATGCTATCTGTAATTTTTGATGGATTAATGTATAAATTATGCTAAGTGCTCAGTTATTGTTGTTTATGCTTACATATATTTTATTTTGTTTTTCATTTTCCGATATTCATAGTTACATATATCCCTAACCATTTAATATTCATATTGGTGTAATTTGGGATCCTTTAGGGCAAAGTGCTTCATTTAATCCATATCCATTGCTGTCATCAAGTTTATCCGGGGGATTCATAACGCCATCAAATTCTTCGAGAAATTCTGACATCTATGTAACAACATTCGATCAATGTTTTGAAAATGCAAAACACTTTAAAGAGGCATTGTGCGACCAGGCTATCAAGTGCAATTTTAACTTTTGTTTCATAAGAAATGACAAAGAGAGAGTTATTGATAGGGATGCAAGTATGTGTACCGATCTTGTAATAAAGTATGCTAAAGAGAAAGGTATCGATTCTCAGGGAAAATAGAGTTTACAAGTACTAATCCTTAATCCAAAAACTAGCCTCATTAAAGTTAAGTGGTGTGAAAGCAAAATGAAAGAAAACAGAAATTAAAAACACTAAAATGAATACGGCTATGCAAACAAGAGAAACGGGGTGCTCACGCATAGACTCTCTTTAGGGTTTTGTAAGTCCATGACAAAGGTTGTAAGATAGCAATCCTATTTGAACTGAGGGAAATCCTAAATTATACTATCCACATTCTCAAGATAAATAGTAACTAATCCGATATGGTGTTGATACAAACAACCCTGATAGAGACGCAAGTGTAGTGCCGATCGCGTAATAAAGTGTGCGTAAATGCAGAGTGTCAGTCCATAAAGAAAAAAAATCGAATACTAGTAATAACTCTAAACCCGAAAAACAGTCTAAATGATCGAATGTTGTGTGTGTGAACAATAACAAGCAAATATACGAAAACACGGGAAATAATAGGAGAGAAGTCAAGGAAGAAAGCGATATATGGAATAGCATCCCTCTAGGGTTATGAAGTACAAGACAAAGGTTGTCTTAACATGCAATCCTATTTGAATCGAAAGGTTTCTAAAATTATATTAACCCCAATTTCTCAGGTGAAGAGTAACTAAATAAGTGCAGAGCTGATACAAACATCCACACAATCGCATTAACACTTTATGAAACCTTATTGTGGGCTAATGATAATCTCTTAAATAGATTATCTCATCCAAAGAAAGAGATTACTCCTAATCCGAATATAGAGCAGAAATGCGATTTCTCTTAAAATCCACTCCACATGATTGCAAAGAGCAAGGAGATTAACACTAACCCACTCGGAAGAATTGTGGGAAACAAAGTCTCCAAATTACCCTAACAAGAGGTGTACTCGCTATCCTCTCGAATTGCGGAAAGTCTATGCTAGATGGGAATTTATCCTCATCATGTATCAATACTAAATATGATAGCTAGGACTTTTGCCTCTTTAACAACCAAGCATTCAGTCACACAATTAGACTCAAATAGATATGATTGCAATTAGGAAAACAATTAAAGCATCAAAGATCCAACAACCAATATCAAAAGTATAAACCCTAGAGTTCAACTATGCCCAAACATCCACAAATTAGCTCTCCATTAATGGAGGGAAAGCATCCAAGATACAAATAATAGGAGGAAACATAAAAGCCATAAAAACCACCTTCTCAATCATGCCGACAGAGAATCACCGGAGAAGCCCTAAGGAAGCTTCTACACACATCGCCATGGTGAGCTTGATGGTTACGATCTTTAATCCCCTTGAATGTGGATTCAAATCTCCCTTTAAATAGTCCCTTGTGTGCTGGAGATTCATCTCATTTCTTCCCTAACTCCTCCTTCAAGAATTGCTAAGGCCAAGAATGCCCTAAAAATCCTCATCAGTTCTATTTATTCCTAACTACTTACTAGCTGCTTATGGGGGTAAGGACGTGGTCCTAAAGGAGATGGAGAAGATAGTAGCAAGCCTTACGGGACCACTTATGGCCGTATGTCACATTCGTAAGGTTTTTAGTTTGTGTTAAGGTCCAACTTACGGTTGTAAGCGTTGGAACGTAAACTTCACTGTGTTACTTCTTGCGACTACCCTTACGAGCGTATACTATGACTGTAAACTCTTTTGGATGGTCCTTATGGTTATCCTTACTGGCGTAAGTCTAGCCCTTAAGGTTCTTTGATTTGGCCCTAAATCCCCCCTTACAGGCATAAGCATCCCCATAAAGTTATTTGGAATCTACTTACAGCCGTAAGGTTTGTCGTAAGCTTCTTGTAAGCCACCCAATTTGCCTCATCCTTGTTCCAATGATGCTGAGAGAGCTCCAACTTCACCGTTTAAGGTTTGAAATGCTTCTTTTGGCCCTCTCTCTCTTTCTCTCTCTCTCATCTTGAAATATTGCCCTAAGAATGAAAATGTGAAACACACTATATTTAGCATTAAATTCCAAAATATGATTTTAATATATTCCAAACGAGTGTAGAAAATGATACGAAATACATGAACATTGTACACTCATCAAATTCCCCTACACTTAAGCTTTTGCTTGTCCTCAAGTAAAATAGAACATTACAAACCAAGTGGAGAAAGTGAAAAACTTCTGGTGCTAAAAAATTTGGGGAGTTTCATATGTAGTTCGAGTTTCAACAATACAAGAATGTTAAAACCTTCAAGTTCCAAAAATAGTGAACACTCTATTCAAGATTATCATTGTGTGTATGTTACAACTCTTTGCTTCATTTCTTTCGACTTAGAGGACTTCATTAGCAAATATTCACAAACAACTTCTTATTTGCATGGTGGTAGATTCACACATCTCCTAAGATAACCCTTTCCCGCGAGCGCTCGTTGAGTGGCTTTCACACTTTAAGAGAGGTAGCTCGATCCAAATCTTTTTATCAAAATACGGTAGCTTTCACTCACCTAAAGAGGTAGTTCTTTCACTTATTAGGGCATACATAGTGTCCGACTTATCGAGAGTAGTTTCATACTTCTAAAAGGGGTAGCTTTTTCCGTTTCTCAACTTTTCTCTTTTCTTTTCATTTTTATAAAACAAAATCTTTCAAATTTGCCAAAATTTTCTCAATTCAGCTTCAAGAAGTAAAGTGAACAAAAACTAAAAGAAGTCCAACATGGTTTAAGTTGCTACAATAGAGAATTTGTGTGCTTTAATTAGGTGAATAGAGAAGAATAGAGTACACACTAAAAAAAATCCGAACTCAAGATGGAAGAAACTCGCATGTGTTCACCATAATACTGAGAACCTCCCATTACATATTAAATGCACCATCATGAGTCAATCTTGGCATGCAACAGGATTAACAATGAAACTTAAACTCCTCCCCCACACTTAATTCACTTATTATCCTTAATGTGTGTAAATATAAGCATGCAAGGCAATGTAAACAAGAATAGAAGGGGAGTGGAATATAATTACTTCCCAGGTTCTCACTGAAGAGGTCATTGATGCTTGGAACCAGCCTAGTGTGCCCATTATTGTGCCCTAGCAGTTGGGGGTCACTCAAGGTCAAGGAATGACCGAGTGAGCATCCCTTTTGTAAGTGAGGATGTTAGATGATGCATATAAGTCCTATGAAGTACATGGAAGATATTAAGGCTCAACAAAATAGAATAACAAAACAGAAAATATAAATCCACTAAAAGTATAAAAATAAGTACAAAAATAGGCAGGGCCAAACTTGCTAAAATACTTAATACAACGTCTGAAAATACAAAATTTCAAAGAAATAAAATATCCAGGAGGAGGGATCAAGCGCAATAAAATATCCAGGACACGACCAAGGTCGGCCTTAAGCCGTGCTTGAGTAGCCAAGATGATCTGCTAGCCCTCCTAGAGCTGTCGTATCTCAGTCCACAGCTTTTGAATGTGAGATCGGCATCAGGGAGGAGCTTCTGCTCTATCGGATGGACTTGTAGGCTTAGTGGTTAACAACAAAGATGACTCATTGTCAGACTCATCGTCCGACTCATCATCCTCAGCCTCACCCCCCTCTACTGGCTGCTCGGTCGAATTGGGGGTGAGGACCCATCTGGAACCGCGACGGATAACCATCCCCATCAGTTGCAAAGTATCAAGGCCGAGGGGAAATGTGCCGCCAACCACCTCCTGTCCCTAGAGTCGATCAACCAGACCCATACCTTGGATAGGATGTGTAATGTATGGGCCTTCGAAGATTATACCAAGATATACGTACTAGCCCTGATGTGTAATGAAGTCTTCCAACATGTAGCCAAGGTGGATGGGGCGAAGCTCCATAAGGCTGTAGAGATATAGGAGCTCCTGTCGTCACACCACTGCAGTGTTATAGGCCCTACCTGCATAAGAGCGGATCATAATAGCATGGACGTAAGTGATGAAAAAGGGCTTCGTGAGGCCCGGCTCCTAGCTTTGCCCTCTACTCAAGTGCTGCCAAACTCCCTTGGCAGTGATGCCAGAGGGAGGTTAATCAGCAACTTCTCGTACTGCGGGAAACTGGTGAAGTTTGTCTCATATAACCCCAATAGTAGAGCGAAATCTGTGAAAGAAAGACGTCGCTTCTCCCCAAACAACTAAAATCTGGTGGAGCCTTCCCTGTCTAACTCGAATGTACTCAGGACCTCAATGGTGGTGTTGTGATATACCTATTCCTCATAGGAAAAAAGGCGGCTCCATCCACCAATTTGGAACATTTCCCTCACTTCCTCCTAGAGCCCCAACTGGGCCAAAATGGGCCAATCCACCATACGGGATTGGCCAAACCGCTTTGACTTCAAGTGGGTGAACCACTATCAGAAGCGAACTTCAGCGAATGTGGAAGCTGAGGGGATCGGGGTAGTCGATATCTCTTCTTCGGTCAAATCTAAGGTAGATGCCTCAAGTCTCTTCCTCTTGGCCAGCCCGGAAGCCGCCCTCTTTGCTCTGACCATGCTGCAATAAGAAAATACGAAGTTTAGAACACAAAAATATGAAATTTGATCAAAATAGGAGTACTTACAGCTTACTTACAAGAAGTCTTATAAGCGTAAGACTCTGGAAAAGTCATCTTTAAGGCGACCTTACAGCCATAAGCTACGGGCTCAGGCCGTAAGGACCTTTCTTGTACATTGGAGCTTAATATTTTATAAATTTCAAATTTAAAGCATCAATCATAGAGTACTAAACATTCACACATATGTTTTCATACAACATATCGATCAATAGACTTAAGAATCATGAAAAACAAAGATTACCTTTTAGACAAAGAGGAAGAAGAAAAATTAGGAGTGAAGCTTCTTTCGGAGCAGTCCAAACCAATTCAAAAACACTCAAAAACAAAAACGGATTAAAAAGAGGAGTGAATGGGAGGAGAAAACGGTACCAGCGACCTAATTCAAGTGACAATCAATTTGAAACAAAGATCAAAGGTCGTCGGCGGCACTAAAACCCTAGGTACTTACGGGCGGCTTACAGGCAGCTTACGGGTGTAAGCCGTGACCGTAATTGATAGGGATAGAAGTGTACGTGCTGATCGCATAATAAAGTGTGCATAAAACAAAGTGTCGATCTACAGGAAAGGAGGTGAGTACTACTAATGACTCTATACCCGAAAAATAGCTTAAAAGATTACGTGATGTGTGTGAGAACAAAAGCAAGTGAAAGCAAGAAGATACAAGAGATAATAGGAGAGAAATCAAGGAAGAAAGTGATGTCAGGGCATAGGATTCTTCTAGGGTTATGAGGTATGGGACAATGTTTGTCTAAACATGCAAGTCTATTTGACCAGAAAGGTTTCCAAAAATATACAAAAGCTCAATTTCTCATATGAAGTGTAATTTAATAGGTGCTGAGCTGATACAAACATCCACACAATCACATTAACACTCTATAAAACCTTATTGTGGACTAATGATAATCTCTTAAGTAGATAATATCCCCCCAAAGAGAGAGATTACCCCTAATCCGAATACAGAGCAAAAATGTGATTTCTCTTAAAATCCACTCCACATGATTACAAAGAGTACGAAAATCATCATCAATCCGCTTGGAATGATTGTAGGAGAATAAGTCTCCTAGATACCCAAACTAGAGGTGTACCCACTATCCTCTTGAATTACGGTAATTCTATGCTAGGTGGGAATTTCTTCTCATCATGTAGCAATACCAAGTATGTTTACTAGGGTTTTCGCCTTGTTAGGAAACAAACATTCAATCACACAATTAGACTCAAATAGAAATGATTGCAAATAAGAAATCAATTAAGTATCAAAGATCCAACAACCAAAGTCAAAGATATAAACCCTAGAGATCAACTATGCCCAAACATCTACAAATTAGCTCTCCATTAATGGAGGGCAAGTATTCAAGATACAAATAATAAAGGAAAGCATGAGAGCCATGTAAACCCCCTTCTCAATCATGTTAATGAAGAATCGTCGGTGAAGCCCTAGGTAAGTTTCCACTCAGGCAGCCAAGATAAGCTTGACGGCTACGATCTTCAATTCCCTTTAATATAAAGTCAAATCCCCCTTGAAATTGCTTTCTAGGTGCTGGAGATTCGTCCTTTATCTTTGTCAACCCCGCCTCCAAGAATCTCCCCCAAAGATAGAAGAATAGAATAGAAGATGCAATAAAAATCCTTATAAGTTCTATTTATACCCGACTGCTTACGGGTGTTAGGACTATGCCAGAAAGGAGCTGGAGAAGATTGTCGCTAGCCTTACGGGATGACTTACGGCTGTAAGTCCTATCCGTAAGTCTTCTATTTGTGTTATGATCTAGTTTAAGGTTATAAGCAGTAGACCGTAAGCTTCACTATTCTTCTCCTTGCGACTATCCTTACGGGCATATGTTGTGATCGTAAGATCCTCTGGATGGTCCTTACAACCATCTTATGATCGTCAGCCTTGCCCATAAGGTCCTCTGACTTGGCTCTAAATCCCCCTTACGATCATAAGCATGCCCACAAGGTCTTCTGGTATTGACTTACGGCCATAAGGACGATTGTAAGTTGCCTATAAGCCTCCCAATTTACCTTGTTCTTGTTCTAATGATGTCGAGAGAGCTCCAACTTCATCGTTTAAGGTCTAAAATGCTTTTTTTTTTTCTCTTTCTCATCTTTAAGCACTGCTCTATGCCTTTAATGCACACCATACTATATTTAGCATCGAATTCCATAATATGGTTCTAATACATGCCAATTGAGTATACAAATTGATATAAAATACATCAACATTATACACTCATCAATAAGTCTCTCTTTAAGAACTATTATAGGGTGCTTATGGCCGTAAGGCCTACCCCAGAAGGGACTTCTCCTTTACAACCTAGGTTATGACCGTAAGGGTTGTTACACTACTATCCTTAAGGTTCTCTATCTTCCTCTTACGGTCTTGCTTACGGGCGAAAAGTGATCGTAAGAAACCTAGGTTATATCCCATTGAGGTTACGGACTGTAAGGGTTTAAGGTATACCCATGAAGTGCTCTAGATGACCTTTACGGCCTCGCTTATGGGCGTGAGTCACCCTTAAGAAACCTTTAAACTGTACTCATAGGACTTACGGGACATAAGTGCACTCATAAGACTCTTTGGATTCCCCTCACGGGGTGGCTTACGGGCGTAAGATACCCGTAAAGCTCTCTGTTTAAGGCTTATGACCTTGCTTACGGGCGTAAGTAGCGTGTAAGCACCCTAGAAAATTGAACAGAGTTCTCCACGTTTCCTGTAGTTAAGCACAAATACAAATATGACCTAGACAACACAAAATGAGTGCCTAAGAAAGCAAACAAGCAACCAACAAATGAATAATCCAAGACTCGCCAAGCAATTTATTGTAAACTTAAACAAAACTATAAAACCACAACTAAAGACTCTACTCAACAAAATACGAAATTTTTTTTGCATGGGTGGTCTCCCAAGAAGATCTTGTTTAACATCACAAGCTTGACGTACCTGAAATGCACATGTCAAGGAGGTTCAAAATTGAAACACTTCTCAACACCAAAATCAATGTCTCTGAAATAGTGCCCAATTGTGAGGTCAGAAAAAATAGGGAACTTATAGATGAAGTTGACTGACTCAGGAGTTACCTCCTTGGGTAAAGGTTTTCTCTTGCCTTTCTTAGGGGAAGTGACCTTGTGCCAATGCTTCTTGCTCTTGTTTTCCTCAACTAATATTGGTGTAAGCAGACCGGTGGTCTCTTCAATGTGAGGGTCACCCAATGACTCCTCAAAAGGCTCTTTGTGCAAAATTTCCTGCACACATTCATCAACAATCAAATCAATCTTATAAAAAAATAACATGCATCATTAAAAGTAGAAGGATGTTTCATGGCATCCAGTAAAGCAAACATAACTTCCTCATCCTCAACCCTAAGTGTCATTCTACCATTGCTAACATCGATTAGGGCTTGGGAGGTGGCTAACTAGGAACAACCTACCAAGAATGAGGGGTACTTCAATATCTTCATCTACATCTATAATTACAAAGTCTACCAGGAAGATAAATTTATCAACCTTACCAACACATCTTCTATAATTCCCCTAGAATGTCTAACGGAGTTGTTTGCTAGTTGGAAGGTTATCCTAGTTGGCTTAAGGTGACTAAGTCAAAGTCTCGTGAACATGGTGTAAGGCATCACATTAATACTAGCACCTAGATCCGCTAGGGCCTTTTCATTTACCAAATCACCTATGTTACAAGGGATAGTGAAACTCCTTGGATCTTTTTGTTTCGTCGGTATTCGATTCTAAAGCAACGCCGAGCTCCCTTCGCTCAATGTGACCGTTGATACCTCTTCTAATTTTCTCTTGTTTGTTAGTAGGTCCTTAAGAAACTTCGTGTACTTCAGCATTTGAGATAAGGCTTCAGCAAACGGTACATTGATATGTAATTGCTTCAATAACTCCAGAAACCTCTTGAATTGTTCGTCCGAATGATCATTACTCAACCTTGATGGGTATAGGAGATGGAGAACATACTCCTTCACTGGTAGTGTTGTTCTCTTCTCAACATTTAGAGCATATTCTTCATCCCTTGATGAACTTTCACCAACCTCAATTTGTGGTCTCTTTTCTTTCTCCATCACCTTTTACTACCCATCCCTACCTTTTTACCATTCCACAGAGTGATAGCCTTGATATGCTCATGGGGATTAGCTTTAGTATTGCTCAGTAAACTTCCTTGAGGATGTTTGTAAAATAGTTTAGCTATCTGACCCACCTAATTCTCTAAATTTTTAAGAGAAGCCTGCTAGTTTCGCATGGATGCCTCTATGCTTTGGAATTAGCTTTTAGACTGTTGAAACTTAACATCTGTACTTTGAATGAACCGAGTAAATACTTCCTCCAATGCGGGTCTCTTGTCATTCTACTGGTGAGGAGGAAATCTTAGCAGGGGCTTCTATTGCTGCCCTTGATTTCTCCCAGAAAAATTGCGGTGATTCCGCCATCTTTGGTTTACGTATCATTGTAGGGGTTCCTTTGTTGTCGGAGGATACTACCAACGAAATCCATTTGTTCAATGGGTCCATGCGCTACACATACAATAGAACAATCTGTCAAGGTATGTTCTTCCCCACACGTGTCACTCTCTATGACTGTAGCCGACTTCTAAGTAGACAAGTCATCGATCTTTCTGATTATAGCTTTCACTTGGGCTGCTAGTGTTGTAACTTCATTAACCTCAATTAAAACTTTCACCTGACTTGCCTCTCGAATTCCATTGATAATTATTCATGGTTATTTCTTCAATCAATTGCTTGACCACCTCGGGGGTCTTATTGCTAAGTGATGCCGCTGTTGCTAAATCAATTAGCTTCCTGGTACTCTGATTGAGACCTTGATTAAAAATCTAAAATTCCATCCATTCAGATAGGTTATAATTCGGATATTTCCTTAGCAAGTCTTTGAATCACTCTTACGCCTCAAATAGTGATTCAATGTCCAACTGTGCATAAGCTGTAATCTCCTAACGCAACTTGGTCATTCTTACTGGTGGGAAATAATGGGTCAAGAATGCTTCGACAAGTTGCTCCCACTTGATAGATGAGGATACTCATCTAGTAGGCCATGGAACTGTTGTGAATTCTGGACCATTTGTACAAATGCAGGCTTGAGCCCAAAGTTGTTTGCTATAACTAGTGGACGCCTTATGCTTGACTAAAAAACTTCAAGAGTGGGGCAAGCATAATCTGAAAGGATCCTATGTCAATTCCCTTGATCTCCCATAGTGTCCAACTGCTCTCCCTTGATACTAACTGTCGAAGATCCTATCTCATTTAGTAAAGCTGTTTTCAATCTAGTTCCAATCACTCTTTCTATACCACTCTCGCCTTCTGCCTGTTTTATTGACTTGCCTTTCGGTGGCATACACTGAAATCAAACAAAAGAAAAAGAATCAGAAAATAATAAAGAAAAACAAAAGGGAAAAAAATAAGAAAGAAAAGAAATGGCTAAAGTAACGAATAATCAAGTGCTCCTAATATCACTAATCTTCCTAGGCAATGACACCAAAATCATACGTGCTAATCATATAATAAAGTGTGCGTAAGTACAGAGTGTCGGCTCATAGGTAAGAAAGTGAATACTAGTAATAACTCTAAACCCGAAAAATAGTCTAAATGATCGAATGTTGTATGTGTGAACAATAGTAAGAAAATACGAGAAATAATAAGAGAGAAGTCAAGGAAGAAAGCAATGTTCGGGCATAGCATCTCTCTAGGGTTATGAAGTACATGACAAAAGTTGTCTAAACATGCAATTCTATTTGAACCGAAAAATTTCTTGAATTATACTAACCCCGATTTCTCAGGTGAAGAGTAAATGAATAGGTGTAAAGCTGATACAGACAAACACACAATCGCATTAACTATTTATAAAACCTTATTATGGGCTAATGACAATCTCTTAAATAGATAATCTCACTAAAGAGAGAGATTATCCCTAATCCGAATACAGAGTAGAGATGCGATTTCTCTTAAAATCCACTCCACATGATGACAAAGAGTATGGAGAGATTCATTAACTTACTCGGAAGAATTGGGGGAAACGAAGTGATGCGGGGAGTATTAAGGAGCAAGCCTGTGCCTTTCTGGACAAATGTGACATGGCCTAACATGGGTATTTTGGTAATTTTTCAAGCGGTGGAATTTTGGTATTTAATGGTCCTACTTGATGGAAAACGGGTCAACGAGCACGAGTTACTAGCATTGGTTGTGAGTCATGCCGGTGTTTGGCCTAATTCCATCATCTTGGCCTCAAAAACAAAGATTTTACCATTTTAGGAAAGATTTGATTTGATTATATCTTTGGCTACAAATCTCGGATTTATACGCCTTTTTGAGCATTAGCTTTATTTTGTTAAGTACTTTATTTTCTTGCTGTAAATTGAAAAAAATGCCGTTTTTGGCAAATTTTCGATTTGTCTCCTTTTTAAGGTTATTTTATCGATTTTCTTTGGTCTATTTATTGTAAGCCCTTAGGCTAAGTTGAGTAGTTGATTTTAATGAAATAAAAGTGTTTTTTTTTTTGTGTTTCCTCTAAATTCCTGGGTATTCTTAGACTAAACAGGATTTAGGTTTCCATTTCGTTGTTGACTTGAGCATTCATAGACTAAACAAGTTCTCAACCTTACCCGCTCTGCGTCAGTTGGTACCAGAGCTTCGTTCGACCTTGGAGGAGACATGGCACCTAGGCTTGAGCAGAACCTTCAAGACGATTATGAGAATGACCAGATGAATCAAATGGAGCAGAGGTTGGTACAATTGATAGATCAACGACTTGAGGGAATAATGGAGGTGATGACCCAAAGGATGGCGGCAATGATGAATAACCAGGTACCAAACATTACCCAAACTAATGTTGGTTCTGGTGAAGAGGTAACTCAATACAGAAGAGGCACTACGGAGTACGATCAAAGGCGATGGGAGACCCGGATGCGCACCGAGATTCCTGAATTCCATGGAGGCCTACAACCAGAGGAGTTCCTCGATTGGTTGATGATTGTGGAGGAGATCTTGGAATTCAAAGGCGTGCCAGAAGACAAGCGCGTGCCTTTGGTGGCTACTAGGCTTCGGAATAGAGCCACGGCATGGTGGCAGCAACTGAAGTTGACTCGGAACTGGTTGGGAAAGCCGAATATCTGTACCTGGGAGAAGATGAAGAAGCATTTGCGCACGCAATTCCTTCCTTATAACTTCCAAAGACTTATGTATCAAAGGCTGCAGAACTTGAGGCAAGGTAGCAAGTCAGTTGATGATTACACCATGGAGTTTTACCAACTTGTGGCCCGGAACGAGATCCAGGAGACGGAGGATCAGTTGGTGGCGCGTTATATTGGAGGGTTGAGGATGCAGATTCAGGATACTGTTAACATGTTTGATCATGTTTCTGTTTCTACAGCACATCAGAGGGCGCTACAGGTGGAGAAGCAAGGAAGGTGTGATCCTAGTATTTTTGGGATGCTTAGCAATGGTGCTAGCAACAACAATTCCCCTAATGGCGTGAGTCGTGCTGAAGCAAGCAGCGTGCGGGCGCCTGTCCAGCCCGAAAAAACAGGCAACGGCACGTTTCGGTGTTTTGTCTGTGGAGAATCGGGCCATCGGCTATCTGAATGCAAGAAGTCCGCCGGCAAAAAGGTCCTTCTTGTTGAAGCAGCAGATTTTGAAGAGGAAGGTAAAGAGGTGGCAGTAGAAGAGCAACCCGATGATGAGGAAGTTATCGGAGGAGATGTGGGTACTGCATTGGTTGTGAGGCGATCTTGCCTAACACCGCGGGTCACTGAGGAAGATTGGTTGCGGACGAACATCTTTCAGTCTACCTGCACTATCTCTGGTAAGGTATGTCGCTTTGTGATTGATGCAGGAAGCTGTGAGAACATTGTGTCTACCATAGTCATTCAAAAATTGGGAATCGTGACTGAGGAGCATCCTAGGCCTTACAAGCTTGCATGGCTCAAGAACGGAGGCGAGGTGACCGTGTCTCAGCGTGCTTTGATCTCCTTTTCTATTGGATTAAAGTACAAAGACACAATTTGGTGTGATGTGGTTGCTATGGATACGTGTCATTTGCTGCTTGGGAGACCTTGGCAATACGATCGGGGTGTTGTGCATAACGGAGGAACTAACACTTACAGATTTACTAAGGATGAAGTAAAGATTGTGTTACTACCTAGCAGGAACACAACCCAAGCAAGCCTAGCTAGGGACAACACCAATCTACTTACCTTGGCAAGGTTCGAGGAGGAGATACTAAAGTCAGATGTGGTCTTCGCACTGATAGGGAAAGGAGTTGCAGCTGAAGAAGCAATTCCAGAGATTGCAAAGTCAATTATGGATGAGTTCAAGGATGTGTTTCCAGAAGAACTACCTGATGAGTTACCACCATTACGTGATATTCAACATCATATTTGTACGGGCCTTCCAAATCAAGGGCGAATTCGAGGGCGAATTCTGTTCAACACAGGAAGAATGATGAGGGGCGTATTGAGGAGCAAGCCTGTGCCTTTTTGGACAAATGTGACATGGCCTAATAGGGGTATTTTGGTAAATTTTCAAGCGGTGGAATTTTGGTATTTAATGGTCCTACTTGATGGAAACGGGTCAAAGAGCACAAATCACTAGCATTGCTTGTGAGTCATGCCGGTGTTTGGCCTAATTCTAACATCTTGGCCTCAAAAACAAGGATTTTACCATTTTAGGAAAGATTTGATTTGATTATATCTTTGGCTACAAATCTTGGATTTATATGCCTTTTTGAGCATTAGCTTTATTTTGTTAAGTACTTTATTTTCTTGTTGTAAATTGAAAAAATGCCGTTTTTGGCAAATTTTCGATTTGTCTCCTTTTTAAGGTTATTTTATCGATTTTCTTTGGTCTATTTATTGTAATCCCCTAGGCTAAGTTGAGTAGTTGATTTTAATGAAATAAAAGTGTTTTTTTTGTGTTTCCTCTAAATTCCTGGGTATTCTTAGACTAAACAGGATTTAGGTTTCCATTTCGTTGTTGACTTGAGCATTCATAGACTAAACAAGTTCTCAACCTTACCCGCTCTGCGTCAGTTGGTACCAGAGCTTCGTTCGACCTTGGAGGAGACATGGCACCTAGGCTTGAGCAGAACCTTCAAGACGATTATGAGAATGACCAGATGAATCAAATGGAGCAGAGGTTGGTACAATTGATAGATCAACGACTTGAGGGAATAATGGAGGTGATGACCCAAAGGATGGCGGCAATGATGAATAACCAGGTACCAAACATTACCCAAACTAATGTTGGTTCTGGTGAAGAGGTAACTCAATACAGAAGAGGCACTACGGAGTACGATCAAAGGCGATGGGAGACCCGGATGCGCACCGAGATTCCTGAATTCCATGGAGGCCTACAACCAGAGGAGTTCCTCGATTGGTTGATGATTGTGGAGGAGATCTTGGAATTCAAAGGCGTGCTAGAAGACAAGCGCGTGCCTTTGGTGGCTACTAGGCTTCGGAATAGAGCCACGGCATGGTGGCAGCAACTGAAGTTGACTCGGAACTGGTTGGGAAAGCCGAATATCTGTACCTGGGAGAAGATGAAGAAGCATTTGCGCACGCAATTCCTTCCTTATAACTTCCAAAGACTTATGTATCAAAGGCTGCAGAACTTGAGGCAAGGTAGCAAGTCAGTTGATGATTACACCATGGAGTTTTACCAACTTGTGGCCCGGAACGAGATCCAGGAGACGGAGGATCAGTTGGTGGCGCGTTATATTGGAGGGTTGAGGATGCAGATTCAGGATACTGTTAACATGTTTGATCATGTTTCTGTTTCTACAGCACATCAGAGGGCGCTACAGGTGGAGAAGCAAGGAAGGTGTGATCCTAGTATTTTTGGGATGCTTAGCAATGGTGCTAGCAACAACAATTCCCCTAATGGCGTGAGTCGTGCTGAAGCAAGCAGCGTGCGGGCGCCTGTCCAGCCCGAAAAAACAGGCAACGGCACGTTTCGGTGTTTTGTCTGTGGAGAATCGGGCCATCGGCTATCTGAATGCAAGAAGTCCGCCGGCAAAAAGGTCCTTCTTGTTGAAGCAGCAGATTTTGAAGAGGAAGGTAAAGAGGTGGCAGTAGAAGAGCAACCCGATGATGAGGAAGTTATCGGAGGAGATGTGGGTACTGCATTGGTTGTGAGGCGATCTTGCCTAACACCGCGGGTCACTGAGGAAGATTGGTTGCGGACGAACATCTTTCAGTCTACCTGCACTATCTCTGGTAAGGTATGTCGCTTTGTGATTGATGCAGGAAGCTGTGAGAATATTGTTTCTACCACAGTCATTCAAAAATTGGGAATCATGACTGAGGAGCATCCTAGGCCTTACAATCTTGCATGGCTCAAGAACGGAGGCGAGGTGACTGTGTCTCAGCGTGCTTTGATCTCCTTTTCTATTGGATTAAAGTACAAAGACACAATTTGGTGTGATGTGGTTGCTATGGATACGTGTCATTTGCTGCTTGGGAGACCTTGGCAATACGATCGGGGTGTTGTGCATAATGGAAGAACTAACACTTACAGATTTACTAAGGATGGAGTAAAGATTATGTTACGACCTAGCAGGGACACAACCCAAGCAAGCCTAGCTAGGGACAGCACCAATCTACTTACTTTGCCAAGGTTCGAGGAGGAGATACTAAAGTCAGATGTGGTCTTCGCATTGATAGGGAAAGGAGTTGCAGCTGAAGAAGCGATTCCAGAGATTGCAAAGTCAATTATGGATGAGTTCAAGGATGTGTTTCCAGAAGAACTACTTGATGAGTTACCACCATTACGTGATATTCAACATCATATTTGTACGGGCCTTCCAAATCAAGGGCAAATTCGAGGGCGAATTCTGTTCAACATAGGGGGAATGATGCGGGGCGTATTGAGGAGCAGGCCTGTGCCTTTCTGGACAAATGTGACATGGCCTAACATGGGTATTTTGGTAATTTTTCAAGCGGTGGACTTTTGGTATTTAATGGTCCTACTTGATGGAAAACGGGTCAACGAGCACGAGTCACTAGCATTGGTTGTGAGTCATGCCGGTGTTTGGCCTAATTCCATCATCTTGGCCTCAAAAACAAAGATTTTACCATTTTAGGAAAGATTTTATTTGATTATATCTTTGGCTACAAATCTCGGATTTATACACCTTTTTGAGCATTAGCTTTATTTTGTTAAGTACTTTATTTTCTTGCTGTAAATTGAAAAAATGCCATTTTTGACAAATTTTCGATTTGTCTCCTTTTTAAGGTTATTTTATCGATTTTCTTTGGTCTATTTATTGTAAGCCCTTAGGCTAAGTTGAGTAGTTGATTTTAATGAAATAAAAGTGTTTTTTTTTCCTCTAAATTCCTGGGTATTCTTAGACCAAACAGGATTTAGGTTTCCATTTCGTTGTTGACTTGAGCATTCATAGACTAAACAAGTTCTCAACCTTACCCCCTCTGCATCACGAAGTCCCAAAGGTACCCTATGTTGAGGATTACTCACAATTCCCTCTAATCACGACAAGTCTATGCTAGATGGGAATTTCTTCCCATCACAAAGCACATCGAGTATAATAACTAGGGTTTTCACCACAATAGCAATCAAGCATTCAAACATGCAATTAGACTCAAATTTAATGGAGGGAATCATTCAATAAGCAAGGTATGATGAGATACATTAAAAACATAAAAACCCCTTCTCAATTGTGCCATAGGTGAATCACCAAAGAAACCCTAGTAAAGCTTCCTCGTACGCTGCCAAGGTGAGCTTGACGGCTATGATTACCTATCCCCTTGAATGTGGATCCAAATTTCTTCTAGATCACCCTTTGAGCCCTGGAGATTCGTCTCTTTCCTTCACTTGCTTCGCCTTAAAGAATAGTCTATTAGAAATCCAAAAATTTCCCTAAAAGTCCTTATCATATCTATTTATATTCGGCTACTTACGAGCTGCTTACTGGCCTAAGGATGTGGCCATAAAGAGCTGGAGAAGATGGGTCATGAGCCTTACGAGATCATTTACAGCCATAAATCTCGTCCGTAAGGTTTTCTATCTATATTACGGTCTAGATTATGGTCGTAAGTGGTGGACCGTAAGCTTCACTATGATGTTCCTTACGACCGCCCTTACGGGCATAAGCTTTGGTCGTATGTTCCTCTAGATGCACTTACAAGCATCCTTACGGGCCTTAATCCTGCTCGTAAGATCCTTTAATTTAGCTCTGAACTCCTCCTTACGGGCATAAGTATACCCACAAGGCTCTCTGAAAGTACTGCCCGTAAGCCACCCGTATGGCTTATCCTTATTCAATCGATCCCTCATCTTTAAGTGTTGCCCGAAGCCTGAGAATGCAAGATACACTAGATTTAGCATCAAATTCCATAATATAATCCCTAATACAAGTCAAATATGTATACAAAATGATATGAAATACATGAATGTTGTACACTCATCAGTGGTTATCCCACGGGGCCCCAAGTATATTCTGACCTCTCACCCAGTGTACTTCCCCCAATTCCAGGTGTAGACTGGGGAAGGAGTCGAACGATGAGTCTGACAATGACTCTTCGCTCCCGTCTATGATAGGTAGTTCGATAGCATCACTTACGCCTCCACAATGTCGTACAGACATTCCAAAGTTGCCAGCGGAAATCAGATAGCTACATGAGGAACAATAGGCAATTATGGCCACCTAGGCTCTATTTGAGGCTGATCTCGGCTGTGCCCTAGATATTTTGAGCCGTTTGGTCCTTCACCCTCATCCTCCAATTCTTACCTCGGCCTCGACTTCACCAGCGACGCCACATCACCCACCTACCAATCCCGAGCCTTCTCAGTACACAGCCGAGCATTGATTTTTTTTATTTTTGTTTTGTATTTTCATTTTCAATCTTTGTATTCATCTTTTATGGTAAGGGTTGACCCTGCCTAGTTTTGTATTTTTTTTGAGATTTTTAGTGAATATTATTTTATGGTTTTGTTATTTTATTTTTCTTGAACTTTAATGTCTTCCCATATGTACTCCCAGGACTTCATTGTAACACCCAACATCCTCAATTGTAAAGGAGGTGCTCACTCGGTCTCTTTTTAACCTTGAGTAGCGCTCCCACCACTAGGGCACATCAAGGAAGGCACCATGCCTGTTTCAAGCACTATTTAAATTCAAATGTAAACCGGGAAAGTACTAGTTTTCCTAACAACTCCCATTTTATATTACATTGTTCTTCTTTATTCGTTATATAAACACATTGAGGACAATATATGATTGATTTTAAGTATGAGGGAGGGGTTTAGGATTTATTGAACTCTTTTACTTGCTGATAGGGGCGCAAGTGTTCGTGCCGATCGTGTAAAAAGGTGTGCATGAACGTAGCATGTCAGTCCACAGGGAAAAATGAGATTACTATCCTAAACAATCGAGTGATGTGTGTGAACAAAAGAAAGTAAAAGCAACAAATACAAAATAAAGTAGGAGGGAAATCAGGGGAGGAGACAATGTTGGGGAATAGCATCCCTCTAGGGTTTGATAAAGTGCATGACAAAGGTTGTCTAAGAATGCAATCCTATTTGAACCGAGAGATTTCCTAAATCATACTAACTTCTCGGTAGAGGGTGAAGAGTAACTGAATCGATGCAGAGTTGAGACAGTCATCCACACAATCGCATTAACACTCTATGAAACCTCACCATGGGATAATGAGAATCTCTTGAGTAGGTAGTCTCTCTGATAAACGCCTAAATGTATGTATTTCATACATATTTGTTATATATAATTTGTGCATTTCTTAATGAATCAATGTCCTTTTAAGGTTTAATTGGTTTTTTTCGTGTTACAAGCATAAATGAAGCCTAGGTGAGCTCGATAACACAATTCAAGAAGAAATCGACACCAAAAATGGAGTTTTAGAGCCTCGGTACTGTAGCATCAATGTAGCAGCCTGAAGCATGAAGATTTGAAGAAAAACACTAAGTTTGCAATTCCTCAGGGGCAATTTCACAGCCGTGAAGACGACCGCAAGTGGACTGAAGAAACAACACTGTAGAAATTTTAATATAGCAGTCACTGTTGCAACATACTAGAAATTCGGTAGAATTTTGAGGAACCTCACCGCCCGTTTGGTGACCATATACCAAACCGCAAGCCATCCCGAGATAAGTTTAAAAGGGGTTTCTAGGGCATCATCTAAGGGGTCTTTGGCCACCTTTTCTCCACCATCATCACCTAGGGCTTTAAGGAGACTGGAGAAGGCAAACTTGAGGGGCAAATCAAAGGAAGAAGAAGATCACACTCAAGGGATAGTATCTAGGAGTTCGTCACCGTTGATCCGCCGGATTCCCATCACCATCTTCTAGTCAACATTTTAAGGAAGTTTCTTTGGTTTTGTTCATGTTGTATATGTATCTTGGGATATCTCTTTTATTCATGTTGAACTAGACTCCCAAGGTCACCTGGCATCCGGTGAACCTTGGGATGAACTTGCTTATATGGATGTTATGATTTATTTCTAGTGCTTTTGGTTTGGTTTGGTTTGTGGTTCAAGCTTGGTGTTCTTTGATGTGTTGTTTTGTATGAGAACTCTGAGATTCCACTTCTAGGTTATACTTGGTGCGTAACCATCACCCTTGTGCTAGACTCACCTAGCTTGGAAGGGGTTCATGTATGAATATGCCGTGACCATCGAGTACTTCATACCTCTCCAACCATTAGGGCTGGATCTAGGTTAAGTATCTACCCTAATTAGAGATTTTTTTAGTTGTAATGCGATCGTAGGAGGATTTGGTCGGAAGAGATTCCAAGCCAATAATCGTATGAGATTAGGGGTTATCGCCATGATAATCGGGGTATCCTATTTTAGGATATCTCTTGGCCCAAAACCACCATTTCCTGTATAATTCTAGCATCCTTCTAGCTTTAGTAGTCTCGAGGGGATCCTCGTCCGGGACCTTACTCTTTCATTGTTAATTGCATCCTTAATGTGTTTATGTGGTGGGCCGTAGTCCAATTGTTTATAGTTTTGCCTTTTGTTAGTTTTCTTAGTTTCTTTTAAACTTATATTGGGTAGACTAGATAGTGCCGTCTAGGGGGAAGTAATAGCAGCTCTTGGGACCCCAGGAAATACGACCCTCTCGTGCTTGCTCGAGAGATATTACTTGATGACCACTCTCTTATGTGGAAAAATTACCCCTAATCCCAATGCAGAATAGAGATGTGATTTCTCCTAAAATCTACTCCACATGATTTCAAAGAGCACGAACATATTCATTAACTCACTCGGGAGAATTGAGGGAGATGAGGTGATGCAGCGGTATGCTCGAGACCGTCGATTCGCGCACGAATACCCGGTAACAAGCTTCCAACACCTGTTGATCAAAGATATCCAGGAATTGGGAAGAGTAAAATCTTATTACTCAAGAAAATGATGATCACAAAACTGATTTTCTCTTACCCGTAGGCTTACATTAAATAGACGAAAATAGCACTAAGAAATGAGATAATTCAAAAATTTACCAAAAATAAACGAAAATAGCCCATGCATCGTACTTCTCCATATACGCACATGCCATGTCGTCTATGCGCCCGTTATCACGAGGTCTCCAAAGTATGCCATGTCTAGGCTTACTCACAATTCTCTCTAATCGAGGCATGTCTATACTAGGTAGGAATTTCTTCTCGTCATGAAGCACATCAAGTATGATAATTAGGCTTTCGCCATAATAGAAATCAAGCATTCAAACACGCAATTATATTCAAATAGAATGGATTGCAATAAGGAAAATAAGTAAACCACATAAATCCAACAACCAATGTCAAAAGATTAACCTTAGAGTTTACTATGTCCAAACATCTAACAAATTAACCTCCATTAATGGAGGGTAATCATTCCAACAACAAGACACGATGAGAGACTTAAAAACATAAAAACCCCTTTCTTAATCGTATCGGAGATGAATTGCCAAAGAAACCCTAGGAAAGCTTCCACGAATGCCGCCAAGATGAGCTTGATGGCTACGATCAACTATACCCTTGAATGTGGATCCAAATCTCCTCCTAGATTCACCCCTTGAGCCCTGGAGATTCATCTCCTCTCTCCCCTAGATTTGCCTCCAAGAAAAGAGTCAAAGAAATCCAAAGAATGCCTATAACAGATTTGTAACAGATTTGCAACGGATTAAAATATTTGTAACGGATTTTGCGACAGAATAAAATCCATTGCAAAATTTATTTGAAACGGATTTGCAACCTGTTTTACAACAGAATTGTAACGAATTGGCGACGGAATAGGTTTCGGTTGCAATAAAATGGAGGGAATAGTGCGGGAGATAGTTTGCAACGGATTTGCAACGGACAGGAAACAAACATTTGCCACGGATGTATTTGTTGCAAATTTGCAACAATAGTTGTCACAAATTTGCAACGGATTTTGTCATGAAAATTGTTTTTGAAAATAAATGGAGTAAAATTAATATACTTTTCAATTTTAGTTAGTATAATTACTTTACTATTTTATTTCTATAATTTTATTATATTTAAAAATTATAATTAAATTTTAAAAATATTAAAAATCAGCTAATTATTTTTATGAGAAGATATTTTTATAATATTTTGCAATATTTCAAATTCTAAAATATTTTAATGAGAAAATGTTAAATTATAGAATTTTTTCAGTTTTTATTTATAAATTAAAATATTTTGATTATATTTTATTTCTGTAATTCCATTATTTTAAATATTTTATTTAAATTTTAAAAATTATTAAAATCAAATAATTATTTTTATAATATATTCAATTTGAAATTAATATTTTGTCATATATGTTTTTTTATCAATTGAGAATTTTTTTTGGAAACTAACCTCGTACAAAAATCTTAATGTGTTCAAGCTAATATACATAACAAATTTTCTTCAAAATATCAAAAAAATTTTAATTACCTCCAATATTTTAGTTAATTAAAATTAAAATATACTTGAAAATACTAATTATTTAAGATTTAAAACATTATCCATAAATTTTTAACATTGAGATATTCCCATTCCAAAAGCCCTATGGAAGCCAAAATATTAATAATAAATAAATAAATAATTAATTAATTAATTAAGGAAAAAAAGTAGAAACTGATGGGTATGATACCCAAATATTAATATATAAAAAAAGTATATATATATATATATATATATATATATATATATATATATTTGAAAAAGAGAAACTTTAAAACTCTATAATTGGGGCAACGTTAGGGGTTAGAAATTAGAGTGTAGGTCTTCATCCATCTCCTCCTCCTCCTTCTCCATCTCCCATCCAGGTCTTCACTAGCAACAATCTCCACCACAAATCCATCCCCATTCTAGGTTTCCATTAGCAACGATCTCTGTAAATCAGTCACCACTTTCTCAAGCTCTCCTACGAGCTTCAAGAAGCCACTTTCTCGCCGTTGTGCCATCGATCAAGCTACGTTGCGGATCCCTTCAAAACTAATGGTTATCCTTTCAATCCCTTTCTTGATCTTATTCATTTTCAGTTTATTCAATCAATTTTATAGTTTATTAGATTCTTCTTGTGACAACAGATTTGATTCTTCTTGCAATTTGGCCTCTTCGCTCTTCTACCCTTCTTCTGTTTCTCTTCATCATTCCACCGTGCACACTAGCCGTTCAACCAAAAGCCCCAACCACGGTGCACCTCCATAACATCCCCCATTTTTTTTTGTTCTTTTTTACCTATATTTCAATATTATGAAAGTTTGGTGTTTCTTCTTATATTAATGGAGTTCTTATATGAATGAATGGGTGTCAATTCATCAGTTTTAGAACATTGCATTGGATCTGATTTTCATTCTTCATAAAATCTAGGAAATAAAATCCTTCATTTATTGGAATTTTTAGAACATTGCATTCACTTCTGAAGACAATCTGGAACATTTTGCTTTAAAAGGACAATGTCGTTACACCATCACATAATTTACCCAACAATAAGCCAGTTTTCCCTTACCTGCAGGATCAGTGGTGCTTGCAATTATCATTTACTAATGAGTTTATGCCACAATTAATTTGCTTTTGATTCTGACTTGAACATTGAAAATTGCTAACTGTTTACCTTTGCTTTAGGTGTTTTCATTGCCAAACTACTGCCTAATATAGTGGAGCTTTTCTTCTATGAACTTATATAGATTTTGATTTTCATGTCTTAATTTATGTGATTATCTATTGTATTATTTTAAGTTCTAAGTGTTTCACAAGTGCCAAGATGGCTGATATTATAATTCTTTTGACAAAAGTATAAACTAGACAATTATGCTTTGTTATAGTCATGTGTGGAGTTGTGAATTATACCGATTATGTATTATATTTCCTTTATATAAATCCCCAGCTATTTTCCATACATGCACCTTAGTAAGAGGAGAATTGTTGTTGCTACTAGTGTTACTGCCACTGCCACTACCACTAGTACGCTATATGTTTGTACATACAAATTGTTGCAATAACTTGGTTTTTGGTTATTTAATCACACTTTTTCTTTGCTATTTTTCTCATCATAATAAAACAAGAAAACAAAGCATCTAGCTTAGCTAGCTCCAAACTTTGCTATTGGTATCAGTCACAGCATATATATGATCACTGATCTGGCTCTGGTTTGGTGCTGGCTGCTTACAAGAGTAGTATAAAGCCTCGTACAGTGAAAACCCCTCAATTCCAGGCTATTGAAGTTATCCAGGTACACATTATTATAGCTTTCTTTAGCTCCTCACTAGTCAAAGGTTCCCCCATTCTCTTGTCATCTTTCTGCATATCTTATTCCTGTGCGATATGATCCTGCTTCCCATCTCATATAAATATATATTTATATATAATAATATCTTTTGCTATAGATCTTAGCTTTATTTAAATATTGAGGTACAGATTACTCTATAACTTAATTTATTAGCTAGTGGCACATTTTATATATGGTTTGTTTTTGGATCCAAAGTTAGATGAATCACAGAAATAAATTAGGTCAAGTGGGGAATTAAATTCAAGTACTAAAGTACTCTACTTTTTTATATGCAATTGAAGTGTCACAAAAGAGACTTAAATGTGTTTAGTTTATGGCTTAATTAGCAAGTCAATTAGTCTAAAGGAGTAAGATTAGGGTATAATTATGTCTTGATTAAGGAGGATGATGGAGTTGGTGATGTTGTAATGAGATGAAGGGTGGGTCACACACACTAGACCATATATATATAGTGAATGAAGTATGGCCACTAGCAAGAGTTCTTTTCTTTTCTTTTTTTTTCTTTATTTATTTCTTTCTTTCTTCTCTAATGTTGTGGATATAAAGAGTGAGTAGGATAACAATGGGAATTCCAATGTAGCAAGATGGCGCGCAACTCATTAGGGCATCATGGAAATGTTTCTTGTGTTCAAAAGGCTTCCCATTAATTATTGGGTTTGGTTCGAGAGAAACCAAGTACGTGTTATTATTCATAATGGAGTTGGGATTTACCTTATTGGAAGACAAACCTCATTAGGCACAATTTGGATGTAATGCACATTGAGAAGAACTTTTTTGATAATATATTTAATACTATAATGAATGTACCTGGCAAGTCAAAAGACAATGTAAAATCTAGAGAAGATTTGAAGGAATTTTGCAGTAGGCCAGAGTTACATTTGGAAGAAGGGACAAAAAGGTATCCAAAGGCATATTACACTTTGGATAAAAACAAAAAGAAGAATTGTGCAATTGGTTGAAGGAGCTTAAATTTCCAGATGGATACGTTTCGAATATGGGTAGATGTGTGGATTAACGCAAGCTGAAACTATTTGGTATGAAAAGCCATGATTGTCATGTTTTCATGCAAAGATTGATACACATTGCATTTAGGGAGCTACTTCCACCTAATGTATGGCAAGCATTGACAGAATTGAGCATTTTTTATAAGGATCTCACTGCTAGAGTGATTAAAGAGGAGGATATGAGGAGGTTGGAATCAGAAATACCTATTATTTTGTGCAAGTTAGAGAGAATATTTCCTTCAAGTTTCTTTGATTGCATGGAACATCATCCGGTTCACTTAGCATATGAAGCACAAATTGCTGGACCAGTGCAATATAGATGGATGTATCCTTTTGAGAGGTATAAATTTAATTTCTATTGGTTTTCCCATTAAATTAGAAGAATATTATTGTACTCGTAAATAATTTTAAGCATGATAAATTGTAAGTACCTGCGTAGATTAAAGAATAACGTAAAGAATAAAGCTCAAGTTGAAAGATCAATTTGCAATGCCTACCTTGTTGAAGAAATATCATCATTTTGTGCACACTACTTTGAGTCACATATTCACACAAGACATCGAAAAGTGGCACGGAATGATGATGGCATTAACTTTGGCATACAAGAATATCCAGGAATGCTTTCAATTTTTAAACCATATGGTAAGCATTTGGGTCCAAAAAAGACACGACGTTTGGACAATAACGATATATCATGCTGCTCGGACATACGTCTTATTAAATTGTGAAAAAGTTCAACCTTATATTAAGTAAGCAAAAATAACATATGGCAATGCTTTGCCTTCAAATAATGTTAATAATAAATAAAATAAATATGACAATTTTTCCCTTTAATGTAGATTGTATGAAGAATTGCCTAAAGGAAATCAACCTAGCATTCAAGATCATGAAATTGATCACTTGTTGGAAACAGAATTTGCCTTGTGGTTTGATAGTTATATGAGTATTCTTAACTAACCCTACTGAATGCATATTGAATTTCTATTGTGTATTAATAATCTAATATTGATGTGTATATATGCATATCGTTAATAGGCACATCATTCAAGTTCGGGTATTTCAAATGAATGGTTGAAATGTCTTGCTACCAAGCCAATGCATACGGTTAAAATATACAATGGTTATTATATAAATGGCTACAAATGCCACACAGAAAAATGTGGATCTATGAAGTACACAATGAATAGTGGATTGTGCATTAAGGGATCTAATTTAAGTGCTAGCGAGATGGAATATTGCTGGAAGCTAATTGAGGTAGTTAAGTTGGAATATGAAGGTTGGCCAATGAAAGAGGTTGTATTATTTAAATTCGTATGGTTTGATCCTACATTGAGAATTGGTACCAGAATACACCCACAATATAAGCTCATTGATGTGCACAAGAATAGAACATTTAACAAATATGAACCATTTATTCTTGCAACTCAAGCTGCACAAGTTTTCTATTCACCATATCCTTCATTGACAAGATCTTCTAATGTTTGGCTTATGGTTTGTGCAATTAAATCTAGATCTATTGTGAAGATAGCCTAATCAAATGCAATTTCAGTTATTTCTGCTTTTCAAGCTGGTGAAATACAAATACATGAAATTGAGAATGGAGATGAAGAAGTATCTCTCAAATCTTTTGATGGTACATTCATTGAAATTGATGGTATCGATTTTGAGGAAGAGGAAGAGGAAGAAGGTGAAGAAAGTGAGGAAGATGAACACAACGAAGAAGAGGAGGATGAGTTAGATGCTTTCAATGATGTAGAAGATGCAAATTGAAATAGAATTTGATGTGGAAATGCATATTTCATTTTTAAGTTACACTTTTTGAAAGTAGAATGTACTTTTTAAACTTATTCTAGTTTTCTTATTACAAATAATTATATATTATGATCTTATAATAATAGTGTTAGCATTTTATATTTTTATAGATATGACTGGGCGAAATCATTTGCCAACTCGTCGTTGGAGTGGTGTTCCTACCTCTCAGTCTCGGCCTGCAGCGGTATCTGTGTCATCTTCTTCTAGTGCTGTCCAGAGTGATGCTGCTCCTATTGCTATTTCTGCTCCCGTTTCTATACCATCTACCATTGCTCCTGCTATAGTTTCCGTGCCTCCTACTAGAACTACTCCAGCTCCTATTGCAGTTACTACAGTAGGTCCCCTTCCCTCTATTTCTGCTTCTACTGAGGGTGGTGACGCTTATGCTTCACATCGAATTCGTATCTATATTCAATCGGGAAGGTAAAAGAGAAAGTGTATATATATAAGAAAACTACATGAAATTTTTGTATTATAAAGTTGTACAAATTTTTATTAATCCTAAATTGTTTTATGTTAGTAGACTTGTACTGCAAGGTCATGCAATTTCTAAATTTATCACTGAGAAAATGAAGGAGAGACAATACAAAGAAGGATATACATGGTCCAAAATTGATAAGTACACACATGATTTTTATTGGAGAGAATTTAAGGTATGATTTTATTACCATTTACATGTTAGGCTTTGTTATTGACAATATTTGTTTCATTGTATTAAATTCTTTCTTCTTTCTTGCAAAAAAAATATTATTGGCCCCCAGAAAAAGAGGAAACTATTAAAGCAGTTTGGGAAAAAGTCTCTCGATTTTAATATAGCCGCAATTTATGTAGGTGGCACAAGTATTATGAAGAGAGTAGTAAGAAGCCTATTTGGGTTGAGGATGAAGTTTGGAATAAATGGCTTGAATACTGGAATAAAGATGAATTCAAGCATAAGTCTAGGCAGGCCTCTAACAATCGGTGCAGCGAGATAGGAGGTGAAGGGAACGGAATGAGCAGGCATATAGGAGGTTCCAAATCGTTTGTTGATCATGCTATAGATTTGGTAAACATATTAAATTTATTTAATCTTCTTCACTTTGAATTAATATTTATTCTTGTTAAAATATCGCTCAAAATAACTTGTTAAGTATGCTATTAGATTTGCTAAACATATTAAATTTATTTAGTCTATACTATCAATTAATGCAACTTTTTGTGCGAAAATGAATAAGAAAATGAGGTGTCATGTAGGAGACTCTATATCATTTTTTTAGCATGTTGTAGTTTTCATAGATATATTGAATTTTATTTTTAATCTTCTTCACTTTGAATTAATATCGATTCTTGTGCGGAAATGCATAAAAAGCAATGAGATGGCATCTAGGAAGCTCCAAATCATTTGTTGAGCATGGCATAGATTTGGTAAATATGTTGGTTTTATTTCATTTACTTCACTTTCAATTAATATTTATTCTTGTTAAGATATTGCTCCAAATCACTTGTTAACTATGCTATTAGATTTGATAAACATATTAAAGTTTTTTAGTCTTCACTATCAATTAATGCATATTATTGTAGAAATGCACAAGGAATGAGCACATATGTATAAGTCTCCAAATAATTTCTTAAACATGTGACCAATTAAGATAACATATTAAATTTATTTCAACTTGGTTTATGTCACGATATGTGAAAAGAAATTGCAAAGAAACATGGTTTATGTCACATTATTTCAACTTGTTTTTTTAGAAAAGAAAGTGAGACATTACCTTTATATATATATTGTTATCTTTTTATTTAGTTGAAAACATATATTTACAACATCACTCATGTTAAGTTGAAGTATTATTTTATAAGCTCAATAGAAGCAATTACATTTGAAAATAATTCTCTTATGTTATATATCAATAGTTATGTATTGTATTTTTTACTATGCTTGTAGATGAAATTGTAACAAGTAGTAGATTTTGTTACTTGATCTAAATAATAAACTTTGCTATTGAATTAATCTATTCACCATTCATTTACTTTTTTCCTTCCTTGAATATTGATTTAAGTTTGTTATTGAATGTATAATCAACTCTTTGCATGAATCCCATATATAATGGTTGAATGTTTTATGTAGATATATAAAGTTTAATTTCACTATAAACTAATTTATTTAATGTTCTTTGTATTATTATTTTTTTTAGAGTAAGTCACTTCAGAAGCCACCTACTGCATTTGATATCTTTTGCAAGACTCATATTAGTAAAGAAGAAAAAGGTGTTGATTCACAAGCACAAGCAGTTTATGTAATTTTCTACCTTTATTTGATATTATTAGATTTACTTACATATTATATTGTACATATTCTAATAAGCATTATAATTTAATTGCAAGACGCCATGCAGAAGATGGTTGAGACTGTTTCACAGCTATTATCAGATAGTTCACAGCCTTCCCCACCTAATATGGATGCTATATACTTGGAGGCTTCTGGGGGAGAAAAGAAAAGGAGAGTTTATGATCTTGGATCACATGCATCTAGCTTGTATCCAGAGTCATTTTGTAGTGCTTCTACTATTCTCCAGAAATCATTTTTGAGATGGATGGCATGAAGAAGAAGATGGTTGAGTTGGAGCAGCAAAATCAGAATTTGATCCAACAAAACCAAACCATGTTCAGACAGATGCGCTGTGAGTGAAGGCATATGAGAATGATAATGCAATTTGGATTGCCACCTAATAGACCATGTCAGAGTTCTCAGCATTAGGAGCAGGATGATGATGATGATGATGATGATGATGATGATGATGATTTTGACTTATAGATCTACTTTGTCATTTGTATTTGTACACACTTTTATCGTTATTACTATGGATGTTATATTTTGTTAAACATGGTAGAACTTTTATTTTAATATCTAGCTTTTTTTTGTTACAAAATTTAAATCTCAACATTTAATGTAGTAGGGTAACTATTGAAATATTTTAAAATTAAATTTACCATTAAAACAATTTTAAGGGATTTGTAAGGGATTTTTAACGGACTTTGCAACTAATTCGTTGTAAATTTGCGACGGATTTGCAATAAATATGGAACGAAATGGTTGTTGTAAACCCGTTACAACTTTGCAACGGATTTGCAACGGATTTTTCATTGAATTTGCAACAAATTTAAAAAATCCGTTGCAAATATGTTGCAAATTTGCATCGGACTTGCAACAAATTTGTCACAGATATAAAGATTCTGTTACAAATCTGTTGCAAATTTGCAACGGAAATTGCAACAAATTTGATAATGGATCTATTGCAAATCTGTTACCAAACTATTGCAAGTTAGCAACGGATTTGCAACATATGGGCAACAAGTCCGTTGCAAATCCGTTACAAAGTTTGCAACGGATAACTTTTCCGTTACAAAAATATTTGCGACGAGAGAAATAGTGACGTCCGCAATCCGTTGCAACTCCATCGCAAATTCTAGTTTGCAACAGATTTAGCTGTTGCAAATCTGTGAAATTTTTTTAGTGAAAATTCTCATCAAATCTATTTATACTCGGCTGCTTACCGGCGTTATTACGTGGCCGTAAGAAACTGGAGAAGATGGGTCAAGAGCCTTACGCGAACACTTACGACCGTAAGTCCTATCCATAAGGTCTTCTGTCTATGTTACGGTCCAACTTATGGCCATAAGCACTGGACCATAAGCTTCACTATGATGTTCCTTGCGACCGCCCTTAAGGGCAAAAGCTTTAGTCGTAAGCTCCTCTGGATGGTCCTTATGGACATCCTTACAGGCATGAGTCTTACCCATAAGGTCCTCTAATTTCACTTTGAACTCCTCCTTATGAGTATAAGCATACCCACAAGGTTCCCTGGAAAGTGCTTACGGCCATAAGCCAAGCCGTAAGCTGCCCGTAAGCTATTCATTTTCCTTTGTCCTTGATCTATTGATGCTGAGAGAGCTCCAGCTTCTTCGTTTAGGGTATGGAACTTCACATATACTTTTCCAAATCATAAATTTCAAGATTCTGAGAAAAATAGACACCTTAGACTATGGCATATATGAAATTCACCTAATTTAGTGAACTACTCAATTTATAGCATTCAATTGAATCTCCAACTATTTATGCAGGCTTGTAATTCAGACGTATTCCTTTATAATATGTATATCTCTCAATATACAACTTCAAAAGCAATAATATTTTTTGTACAGTTAGATAACTCAATAATATCTCACTGTCTTATTTTACACTTTACTAGATACAATATCTAAGACCATGAAATACACCAAAAAAATCTTCGGATTTTACACAATAATATCATTTGGCACAACTGCACTAATAATACTATAACTTTTAAATTACGGATCCAAAGAATCTAAATTTTTGCAGGTATCTAGAAAACATCAAACTTTATAATTTTTTTATTTCGCTCTTCTCCAAATTCCACATATAAGACCATGAAATTGTCTAACCAATCTTCATGCTTTCTGTAGAGATATCATTAGAATATAAGTATAGTAATATGGCTATAACTCAACTATTACAGAGGTATAAATTCTGAAATTTCCCAGATCCATAGACTATGTCGAGTTCTACAACTTTACTATATAATTATATATCTAATTCAAACTCTAAAGTTACAAAACAAATCAATAACGTGCACAGAAGTCTTATGCGAGACACTAGAATTTAAAGGCTAAACCTTACAGGATACACATGCACAAAATCTGAAATTTTGCAGTAAGCTAGCTATGATTATGATCTACAAATTCCGTGTTTTGATCTTCTCCAAATTCAGTCTCTAAATCTCCCAAAATTGAAGAGACATCTTTACTATGTTAATAGCAAATTTCTAAATCTTATCCTCAAATAAATCCAATTCTTAACGTAAGAAGCATGGATGGTTCACCAGGTTGATATCAATTAAAGTGATCAGAACAAAAGCAAAGACCAAAGAATTTCTATAAGATTAACCTAACTATGAGAGCACAAGAGTTAAAACAAGATTCTCGCTAAACCCTAACCCTAAGTAGTATCACTTCACAAACAATTAAGGAGCAAAAACAAAAGAAATCAACAAGCACCCACCGAGATGAGTTGCTCGCTTCGCCAACGGAACCACGTTGTGACGAGGGAGAGATGCGGTTCTAGATCTCACTTTTCTTAAACGGCGATACTCGGTTAGAGAGGGTGTGAAGAGCGTGAGATCAAGAGAGGAGCATGGTTAGAGTTTCAAAAAACTGAAAACATAAAATCAATGGATAGGATTAAATATAACATCAACGGCTAGGATTAAACAAGGATGGGGCTCACAACTTTGATTGGACCATTAGTGGACATTATTGTTGCACCAACACCACAGTTAGTGGAGCATGAACAACAGTGCATGGACTTCAATGTCATGCATAAGTATAGTAGATTTCAAAGAAAGCCAACAGATGAATTTACTCAATGACATGTCTGCTTTAGATTAATTTTATGATAAACATATATATGTTTTTATTTTTTTAAGACATACATCAAACAAGTTATTTATTGATCTTCAATTTCTATTTTATCTTTTGCTATACATATACATATAACTTTGGACAAGATGAGTATAATTGTGTGCAAATGAACTAGAAAGTAATGCATGGAAATTGGAAAATGCATCATTATTTGCCCAATTTTTGGTGTTCAAGTTGGAGATTGAACATTCATCATGATCATGTTTGTCCCAAAATAACGTACTTGAAAAAAAAATGGGCACCTTTCTTTTTTTTATAATTACCATAATTCCACTTCTTCTTTTTTTTCATCTTTTATATGTTAAGAGAGAACCCCACAAATAATTGAAGTGCGAATAACTTTTTTTATATACATCAAATTTACCCTTTGTAAATTATCCACATCAAAAAATTCTAATAAACTTGATTTTGACTTTTCCAATTCTTTTATATATATTTATTGGCATATCATTAAAATAGCTTTCTAAACACCATCTAAACTTTAAAATTTCACACATTTGTATAAATTTTTAAATAATTAAAAATTTTATCCAAGCAGTAAATATGATCTCTTATGAGAATTTACCCTTTGTAAATTATCCACATCAAGAAAATAAAAAAAAAATCTAATAAATTTGATTTTGACTTTTTCAAATCTTTTATATATATTTATTGGCATATCATTAAAATAGCTTTTAAAAAACCATCTAAACTTTAAAATTTCACAAATTTGTATAAATTTTTAAATAATTAAAAATTTTATCCAGGCAGTAAATATGGTCTCTTTTGAAAATTTAAAATTATTATAATCGTAAACTTTTATAGATTTTTATTTTCACAATAACAACATAAAATATAATAAAAGCGATATATATCTATTAATTTTTAGTTACTTTATTCTAACATCGGCGCACAAGGTTTTTAAAAATAAATTGCGTATGCCCCATGGCACAAGATTTGTTTCAATATATGTATATATCTATATCTATATCTATATCTATATCTATATATATATCTCTACGCACTTAACCTTGGTTTTTTTTTTAATTAAAAATACATGCAAACAATCTCACAAATACGCCTATCTTTTATGTTTTTTTATTTATCTTGAAGCATTCAAACACTATATTTCTCCCTTAATGAATCCTATAAATTTATCTCAATTTTATGGAGCATATTAACTCTCTCTCTCTCTCTCTCTCTCTCTCTCTCTCTCTCTCTATATATATATATATATATATATATATTTCTCCCTTAATAAATCCTATAAATTTATCTCAATTTTATGGAACATATTAACTCTCTCTCTCTCTCTCTCTCTCTCTCTCTCTCTCTTTGAGACTTTATCTCTTATCTTTCTTCTGTTGGAACCTCTAACAGTAGCATTACAATACTTCTTCTTTTCTTTTCTCACTCACTCTTTCAAGCAATAAGGAAAGAAGTGTTCTCTCTCACACACAAGAAGGAAGAAGGAAGAAGGAGAGGCATCATAAGGATGTAGTAAGGATTGAAGAAGGAACTCTAATTAATCACCTACCAAGGTTTTTGAGGTACCATTTATTGTTCTTAATTTTGATCATTCCTTTTATCTTTAATCCCATTTAAGACTAGTTTTTTATTCCTTGCATCGTTGTCCATTGATGAATGAAGAGTTCAAGGTTTTTCTTCTTTCTTAGTCTTCATGAATATTTTATATTAATATTAAAGTTTAATTTTTAAAAAAAAGATTTGGCCTTATCTTTTGGGTTGTTTTCTTGAAAAACCCGCCATTTGTCTTTTTGTTGAATTGTTTTGCAAATATTTTTTTTTTCAATTTCTATACATTCAACATATATTTACATATCACAAATCCTATCCAACATAATTTGTTATTAGTTAGTTAGTGATCATGAACGAGGGTCTAAGTGTTAATAAGTTAACATCATTTAATTAAACAAATATTATTATTATTATATATATGAGTGTGTGTCCAAGTATCTAATATCTGTTAATTGATTTCTTATTGAAATTAATTTCATTTCTTGCATACTTATATAAACTGAGAAATTTATACATATACCCTTTATTACTAGATAATATTTATAATAAATTTTTCAAGGGGCATTTATTTAAGAATTTTGGTTTTATGGTGGTATATAAATAATTATAATTTTTGCCAGAGATTAAATGTAATAATAAAATGCAAATTTGTTGATAGTGCGCGCTTGTCCATTTCATGATGCTATATATTGGCTTCCCTATGATTACTTCTTTTCATAAACACTTTTTTTATGTGATTAAACTATTCTTTTTGAGTAAAGTGATTAAACTATTCTAATATATATATATATATATATATATATATCATCGAATACAAAGAAATATAAACATTTCGTCAAATTATACAATAGTGTTATATGTCACCATTTGGATCTACTTCTCTCCTAAAAAAATCAGGATTATAACAACCAAACACATAGTATATGAATAAATTATTATATAATGAATATGAAGTATAAATAAAAAATATTCTTTGATTTTTGTTTATCACAAAAGAGTGAGATGCTCTTGTAATTTTATGTGGTTCAAAACATCAAGACCTTTTCCATTGAAAATGACCAAAAGCAAGCCCTTGTTGGTGGTACAGCAAAGTAGGTTTTGTTAAGTTTGAGTCGATCATTTAAAAAGTAGTAAATAAATTCTATTTTTTATTGCTTTCCAAAGTTGACTCTATAGCTTATTGGCATCAAACTTGGCTTGTGGGTGATGGAGGGATCGAATCCCTGTGGGCACAAAGTGATCAGGGCATTTGGAATATTTAAAAAACCCACACGTCTTGCGAGTTCTATATAGATGGGGATGTTCATTACTAAAAATTAATGGTTATAATGGTTATTTGTTCTATTCAAAAATGAGGATGGCATTTATATATATATATATATATAAAGATGTTCTTGCTTATTCTCTTCTAATTTTGCACGCATGACAAACAATAATGAGAATAATTTGATTCTAGATATATAGGAGTAAAAAAAATCGCATATTTTCTGTTATAAAAATTAGGGATTCGTAGGAAATCTGCTAAGCTTTTTGATAAAAAAAAAAAATGAAAAAATCACTTTGTATGGATATATGTATATATATGACATTTTCACAACCATATTTAACAATGGTTTTTGACGTTTTATATGAAATATATATAGAGAGAGATATAGGTTTTGGTTAAGAATATGAAATATAAATTATAACAATGTTTCTTTAATTATATTTATATATAAATTTGTTTTTAAAGAGTTTTATTCATAAATTTCTTGAAAATATTAATTATTGATGTAAAACTTTTGTGCAATCCACATGTAGAGACAAGCATATAGTTTTCAATGTTTAGATGAAAATTTTGAATTTGATTTTTTTTTTTAATATTTAGTTTATAAGTAAATCATATCACCACCTTGCACATATTTATTTTTTTTTTTTTGAGTAAATATATTTATATTTTTATTTAACATATAAATACAAGACATGCATGACGTCATTTTTGTTTAAGTTATTGATTTAACTAGATTTTCTTTTCTTCTTTTTATTTTAATAACATGACGTTAGAATTACTTTAATTCGCATTCCCATTTTTTATTCTTTCATTATTTAGCCATTAACTTCTAAACTAACATTTTTTATTAGATTATTATTTGTTCCACTAGCCCTATTTCCCCTTTCATTTTAAGAACAAAACATATCTAGACTTGCTTTAATACGCTTCCTTATTTTTATTTTTATTTTATTTTTCATTATTGTCCTGTCAATTATAAAACTAAAACTGCACTAAAATCACTAGCTTTTAACCAACCAAACCCACTAGCTTTTAAGCACCACTTCCACTAACATATGTTTGTATACAAGCTTCCCACTTTGCCCTACCAACCCTGCCTTTATTTCTCTTTCAATCATATATAAATCCTAATGCTTCCACATGCTTTCTTCTTTCACCATAAATTCAAGGTTAAAATGATTAGCATCTTATATAAATTAGATTTATACCGTTATGTATACAATTTTGTACATTTTCACAAGCAAATAAAAACATATATGTTGAACAAATTCATATATTTCGTTAAAGACCAAAATATGATTGAAATTTCAAGCTAAGTATGGCCATCGCTGCAATAGGTAAATGGTAGTCTTTTTAACTCTCATATATATGGAAAATCAAAAGTGCTATCTTTTTTAAAGCATAGTTAAGAATTTAGTGTGCGGATGGTTTTGGGGTGGTTGGGTTTAACCTAATTTAAATTCAATGCGTTCATGTTTTGCACAAGCTTAACTGAAATAGACTTAAGTTCCTTTCTCACAGCAACACTGCAAAGAAGACAAACAATGGAAGCATCTAAATTGCAACAAAACAACAACAACAACAACAGCAGCAGCAGCAGCAGCAGCAGCAGCAGCAAGAATGAACACATGAGCAAAACCCTAAAGAAAACACTCATCATCATCAATTGCTTCCTCTTAGCCATAGGCGACACAGGTGGCCCTCTCCTTTCCCGCCTCTACTTCCAATACGGTGGTCACCGGCAATGGCTCTCAAGCTGCCTCGAAACCGCCGGCTGGCCAATCATCTTCATCCCCCTCATTATCTCCTATTACTACCGCCGAAAGACCGATTCTTTTGCCAAACTGTACTTCATCACTCCTCGCATATTCGTCGCATGTGTAGTCCTTGGCCTCCTCACCGGCCTTGATGACTTCCTCTACGCCTACGGCCTCGCCTTTATCCCGGTCTCAACATCGGCTTTACTAATCTCAACACAACTTGCCTTTACTGCATTTTTTGCATACATCATAGTGAAGCAAAAGTTCACACCATTCTCAATCAATGCAGTGGCACTGCTTACTGTGGGAGCAGTGATATTAGGGTTGCATGGGAGCAAAGACAGGCCAGCTAATGTTACAAAAGGGAAGTATTTCATGGGGTTCTTTTTAACTCTTGGGGCTGCAGCATTGTATGGCTTTGTTTTACCTATGATTGAGCTCACATACTTGAAGGCTAAGCAGGCTATCACTTACACTCTTGTCATGGAGATGCAGCTTGTCATGGGTTTCTTTGCCACTGTCTTTTGCACTGTTGGGATGTTAATCAATGGCGACTTTCAGGTTAGATTATATAAAATCTCTCTCTCTCTAGCTCTCTCTATATATAAATCTAACTAAATTTAAATTACAGGCCATCCCAAAGGAAGCAAGTGCATATGGGCTAGGACCAGTGAGGTATTATACTGTGCTAGTATGGCAATCAATATTCTGGCAGTTCTTCTTCTTGGGAGCAGTAGGAGTGATCTTTTGTGTGCACACATTGCTCGCCGGAATTATTATCGCTGTTTTCATACCCGTGATCGAAGTTTTCGGAGTTATCTTCTTCCATGAAAACTTCAGCAGTGAGAAGGGTGTTGCTCTGGTACTCTCTCTATGGGGTTTGGCTTCGTATTCTTATGGTGAGTACCGTGAGGCAAAGGAGAAGGAAGCAGCTAGAAGGGCCAAGGACATAGAGGCTCAAACCATTTGAGTTGGAGTTTGAATTCATATGGCTTAATTAAACAAATATTCCCTGCCATAACATGTTGCATGTTTGTGTTTGCTTGAGTGTTGTTTAGTGAGTTAATTAATCTCTTGTGGAAGGATATATGTTGTCTTCTTAACTTTCTTGGAAGGTACATGGATGCATGGTTTGATATGTTGTGTTTTGATTGTTATCATGTGTGTATGCATAACAGAGAAGGAAATAGAAGTTGCATGCAGCTTATACTGTTCACGTACGTATAACATACATGAGAATGTGTTGATAAATTTATGGGCATTTCTATAGTGTTTTGATTGGCATGCATTTAGGTATACTTAAGCTTTCATTAGAGTATTTTTCTTATAGTTATTTCAGGTTATTACACAAACGTCTACTTGAAATTAAGTAGAACATGCAGTAATATTGTTTAAATATGGTTCTGACTAGTTAATTTCTCTTTTGCTCATTTAATGTGAAATATTGATCTATATATATTCCATTGTAAAATCCATATTTGTGTTTGTTTTCAGCATAAGGAACCCCTAATATTTTTTCAATATTCAGTATGTGTAATCGAGTTGAGCTATAAAGATTTTTAAGTGTTTCTCTTCAATCAATTTTATTCAAGGGAAGAAGACAAGAGTTTGCATGTTTTGCAGTGGAATATGTGTGTATTAATTTCGATCCTTTAAATTATTCAAGTTTGACAATATTTGGTTATTTGTATGTGTATGCAAATAAAGGAAAGCTGTGAGTAAGAGATATGGAAAAGAACTTGCAAGTTGCAAGTATGATTATTTGTGTCGGCTTGATATTTATAAGTTGAAAGGTCAATTGAGCGTTAAATTTGATTAGGAATTGGCATATGATGATTCATAGAAATAGACACCTCTTATTTAAAACACTCAAATCAATATGAAATTTAACCAATGAAATCACAAACAAGAAAACAAAGAAGAAAGACACAAGGACTTCCATAAAAATCATGAAAATCTGAGACAAGCCTTGAGTGGAGGAAGAGATTATAACAAAGATGAAATCCCAGCGGTCACCTCTGATTTTTACAAATATGACAAATATAGTTTAGGAGGTATATAAATACAGCTAGAAATTGATCCTCCATCCATACATTTTTACTCTGCTGCACAGAGATTGTGCTGGTCACCTTCAAAAACTCTCTAACAAAACAACGTGCATTATGTGTGTGTGAGAGAGAGAATGACCAAGAAACACTGACACGGCTCAAACTCAAATATTCCTAGCTAAATTAATTAGTTTAATATTACAATGAGTTCAAATTGTGAGTAATTTTGATAAGGGAAAATCTATTAGAATTTATGTAAATCAATATTGGTGCAGAGATATGTAATGAATGTCGGTTTTTAATCGGCAGAGTGTCACCTGAATATAAGGAATAATGGAAGCAAGGGCAATTTTTGAATCTATTTGAACCTGTCAAAAATAATCTATTATTATTTATATACATCAATATTGGTGTAGAAATATGTAATGAATGTTGGTCTTCAATCAGCAGAGTGTCACCTGATTAAAAAGAAAAATGGAACAACAGCAAAACCAATTTTTGGATCTAATTGAACATATCAAAAATAATGTATTAAAATTTATGTAAATCAATATTGGTGTATAAATATGTAATGAATTGGAAAGCTACTTTGCAACCAGATGCTTTCTTGTCTCCTAATGAAAAAAAATTAGTGGCTGCAATTGAAATTCTCAAAATAATAATTTTTTTATGTTTAGAATTTTATAATGAACTAAAATTTAAAAATATACTATTATTATTATTGTTGATTGTAATAATTGAGGTATTATTCACTTGTGATTAATTATATATATATATATATATATACACAATGTATGATTACAAAACTTACTCAAGTGGGACATCATTTTTTTTTTTCAATGATGTGATTGCAAATAATAATTTTTATGTTTAAAAAAAATCACCTCCTATGGCACATTTTGGGTATAGAAACAAAGGTGGAGATTTACCGAGTGAGCCTCTAATTTAAGAAACCTAATGAAAATGTTAAAAAATTTCAAAATGAGAAAAATAAATAAAGCAATTTATGGTGAAAAATAAGGGATCATTAATGTTCTCCAAGGAAGTGAGTGTGATAGCTAGCTAAATTTGTAAGTCCTAAACTTACTCTATTAACTCATTGATGTTAGTTTGATATTCAGCTAACTTTTCAAGTGCTAAAGTTCCTCTATTAAATCTATGATATTAAATATTAGGTGTAAGTTTGAAATCTATCCAAGTTTTCAAGTGATTAAATACATCTATTAAATCATTGATGCTAACAATTTGAAGATGTTGATATAACTATCATGTATCATATATACACTAAATCATATGCATCATAATTATAAGATTTGTTGTTAAGCTTTTTATTTTAACATTAATATATATACATACAAGAGCACTAATTCCATTAGAAGAAATATGGATTTATTTACATAAAAAAATTGGTTAAATGAATAAATTTTGAGAGAATAACATCACATAAATATATATGTGTGTATCTATTTAAGTTTGCACTGGTTTTTTCTTGAACGTAATTATATAAACTTATTAAGTCAAGAGTTAGAAAAATATATATAATTATAATGTTTGGTTTGACTAAATTATATAAGAAATTCAAATTATAAGATAAAAATGATTACAAGTTTATTTTAAAATAAAATTTGTAGACCTTTTGCCAAATAGAGTTAAGTACATATAGACTCCTCCATTCTTCACCAAAACCTGAAACTCTTTTCTCTTAAAAACAAAGAAAAAAAACCTCAATTTCATAATTATATTAATACAAAGACTTCTGATTTTTTTTATTAAATGGATGATTACATATCATGTTTAGATTTTTATTAATAATAATTGGACTTTCATGTGTAATAGTTCAACTAATACCCTTAGTAGTTCATATAGAAAATGAATATTTTGTATATTTATTCATGAAATAAGAAAGGTTTTTTTTTCTAATTTTGACTGAAAATTAAAGAAGGGTAGATCCATATCTTATCTGTAATATATATTAGACTAATAGGAATTAAGATGAAGCCATTAATTGTTCAAGTGAAACGTAGAATAACATAATTTCTTTTATACAATGTGACCATTTATCAAGTTGTTATTCAACTGTTAACTGTTACTTTCAAATCTCATACACATGATTTTGTTTGTCGACACTCAGTTACATATTCACACTACCAAAACAAAATGTTGACAAATGGTGCTTTCACTTGGAAACTAGTAAAGGACTTTCTAAATGATAATGCAAGGAGAAAGATTGATAAACAATAAAAAATATCATCTAAAGTAGGCCATCAATAATTGAAATCTTAACTTCCCATAGAATCCTTCCAATCTAGATCTTAACCATTAATTATTATATATAATATAGGTATATGTATATTCTAACATCACATAACATTTAATTTGTGGGTTTTTCCCACACACAAAAAACAACATAATAAATTAATGAAAATGATAACCATGACAAAGGTCCAAACATATACATTCATTATCATTAGAGACTAGCTAGATACAGTTCACTCCTTGTATATATTAGGGAATATTCATAGTGCCATTAATTAATATTAGACCATTCAATCATTCTTACAACCACAAGAATATAAAACCTCTTCACTATCTTCTCCTATATATATACATATACATATAGCTAGTAAGCCAGAGAGCACTTCATCATCAGAAGAGAGAAATAAAGAAGATATGAAGGAAATAGAAGCTCAACAACATCAAGAACAGGAAGCACAACATGAACAAGAGGTGCAAGTTAGCAAAACCCTAAGAAGAGTTGTGCTCACAGTGAACTTCATTATGATGTTTTTAGGCTGCACAGCAAGCCCTCTCCTCCTCCGGCTCTACTTCGTTCGTGGCGGTCACCGTATATGGCTTTCAAGCTGGATTCAAACTGCCGGCTTCCCTATAGTCTTTATCCCTCTCATTATCTCATATTATCATCGGCGAAAGACAGATAAACACGCGAAACCTTACTTGATAACACAAAACTTGTTCCTATCAAGTTTAGGACTTGGCATACTCATTGGAATCGACAATCTTCTCTATGCCTATGGCGTCTCCTACCTTCCTATCTCAACTTCTTCTATCTTGATATCCACTCAATTAGGGTTTACAGCACTGTTTGCATTCTTTATAGTGAAACAGAAGTTCACTGCTTGTTCTATTAATGCTGTGGCTTTGCTGAGTTTTGGAGCATTGATATTGGGATTGAATTCAGATGGAGATAGGCCAGAAGGGGAGTCTAAAGGAGAATACTTTGAAGGGTTTTTTATGACACTTGGTGCTGCTATTTTGTATGCTTTTGTTCTTCCAGTGGTTGAACTCACTTACACAAAGGCAAACCAGGCAATCACTTACACACTTGTTATGGAAATGCAACTTGTTATGGGAGTCTTTGCCACTGCCTTTTGCACTGTTGGCATGTTCATTGCCAAGGATTTTCAGGTATCTCTTGCTTTGTCACTTTCTCTATTATTTATCTCTTGATAGAATACCATTTAATAAATTTTTATATATACTTTTTTGTTGAAAAGACTCTGCCACGCCCAATAAATACCAAATTAAATGGTCTTTAAAAGTTAAACGTCTCTTAAAAATATAATATATAGTAGGTCTATCTGGAACTAATTTATATGTTTGGTTGTTTTAATTTCTTTAAGAAAAGTCAAAACACTATCATTTAGATTTAGTGCCAAATGGCTTTTTTAAAGGCTGGTTAATTAGTTTTTAAAAACAGTTTGTATTATTTATACCTAAATGACTTTTAAAATGCTGTTTAGACTGTTTAGTTTTGTAAGTACTTAATTGAGTAATTATGGGGCAACTACAATATCATTTTCACAGAAAATAGTTTGATCATATAAAAATAATTAAAGAAATATTTCATAATAGAAACCAATTTATAAATAGTCAATGATCTTAATTTCATTTTTATTAAAACGTACAAATATTAAATAAGTCAGAAATGTAGCTAGCTAGTAATTACTTCTCATTTCTGATGGCTTATATATGTTTTTAATAAATGAATAGGAAGAGTGAAATGGTTGGTGTTATAATTAATGAAATTTGCTTGTTTTCAATGATTAGTTTATTCTTGAGGTATCCATCTATCTATATGATAAATAAATGTCATCAAACTTACTCAAGTACTAATTAAGGAAATGACTGCAATTAAACCAATTAGTTGGACAAGCTTGTCATACGTTTAAAATTATTGAATTTAGTCGCTTTCATATATTTATATAGACCCTAAGTTTTTTGTAATTTCTTATATATATATATATATATATATATTCCAAACTCAAGACCTCATGGTCCTTTGAATTGAATTGGGCTACTACTTAGAAGCCAACTCATATAAATAACTAAATATCAAATAGTATACATAATGTTTAAGATTATAATCAACCAAATCAATATATATTAGGTTTCCTTTTGTTCTCACTTATTCATCAATTACTTTTACTTCCATTTTGTGATGGCCATCTCATATCCCTTTCATTATAATAATAGAATAATAATAACTTCTAATAGTTTATGTTAACTAAATATATAAATGTCATTACATAATATTTATGTACAAAACATAATTACCCTTATACCTTTAATATATGCGAACTATTGTTATTCTCTTGCAAAGAAACACATGCATCATTAGTGTTTGTTTCAACTGATAACTAATCAATCATATATGTTTATTCATTATTTGTTAATTAATGCATGAATGAATGAACTTCTCATTCATGCACGCATGCAAGCATGCATCATTAGGGTTTATTTCAATAACTAATCAACCATGCATATATGTTTATTCATTAATTAATGCATGAATGAATGAACTTGTCATGCATGCATATATGGATGTGAAGAACACATGCATCATTAGGGTTTATTTCAACTGATGACTAATCAACCATATTTATTCATCCATTGTTTTTTAATTAATGCATGAATGAACTTCTTGTGGATGCATTCAGGTCATTCCCAGAGAAGGCAAGGCATTTGGCTTAGGTGAGTTTAACTACTATCAAGTGCTAGTATGGTCTGCAATTCTATGGCAGTTCTGTTTCTTAGGTATTATCGGGGCAATCCACTACACATCGGCACTGGTCACTGGAATCTTCTTGATGGTGCTTATCCCAGTGACTGAGGTTTTCGCCATCATCTTCTTCCATGAAGAGTTCAATAGTGGAAAGGGTATTTCCCTAGCACTCTTTCTTTGGGGTTTTGTTTCTTATTTCTATGGAGAGTTGAAGGCAAAAAAGAAGAAGAAGAAGAAGCAGCAGCAGCTTGCAGTTTCAGTGCTGGAATTACCAAAGGGTACTGCTTAATTTGAACTCTTGATAAGTGTTTATTTAATTAGGGTTTTTTTACTTAAGGCTTTTTTTGTTTGATTTGTTCCTATTTCAGCAAATCACTTCTTAAATTATAACAATGTGTGTTGGGCTTTGGTTATTGTTATCTAGTCTTTAAGATACCAATTGTATGCAATTATGCATAATATAAATATATTGTTTTTGTTAACAGATATAACATAATAAATGTGAAAAATATGATGTTATTGTTTTTAAGTTTTCCCTTGGAAAATAGTATTACATAAAACTAACTAATTCTGAATGTAATTCCACCTGTTTAGTTTAAGAGTAATTATGTATGAATAATAGCTTATTAAAAAAGAAAATTTACTATAAATTTAGTAATTCTTTCAAAGAAATATTCCTATAAAAATAATTGGTTTGAGACCTCGAATTGTAGAGGAGATGTTGTCTCGCCACTTATAAAAAAAACGGTATTTTCTTTTTTTTTATTGCTTAAAAAAATTATAAAAGACTTTGCAAATCAAATACTAGAATTCTCAAAGATTAAACTATGGCAATAATATCTCTATTTTAAATGTATATACAATTGACATATAATTATGTTTTAATGATTTTACATGAAAAAAACTATACATAGAAACTAAATTAAAAGAAAAACCCTAATCATTTATCTCTTACCTGTTTTATATTTTAAATAATATAATTTTAATTTATAAGTATGGTAGAATTCCTTTACTAATTAATAAACACACACAAAGAAAGAACATAATTATAAATTTATAATCTAAGCAACATTAATATCATCTCCAAGTTCAATAACTTGATCTGATCTTTCTCCAACCACTTGATCATGAGCAACATCCTTTTGCTTAGACTGAAGATAATCACCATAAGAATAAGAAGCCATGCCCCACAAGGAGAGCACAACAGCCACACCTTTCTCACTGCTGAAAGGTTCATGGAAGAAGATAACTCCAAGGACTTGAGTGATAGGGATGCATATAGCAATGATAATGGCTGCAAGCAATGTGTGCACATAAAAGATCACTCCTACTGCTCCCAAGAAGAAGAACTGCCAAAAAATTGATGACCATATCAGCACTATGTAGTACCTCACTGGCCCTAACTCATACTGCCTTGCTTCCTCTGGGATTTCCTGAAAATTAATCATACATATATATGAGTGTTTATTTCATGCATGTTAAAATATATATGAATAAAATAAACTTCATCTGTCTATGAAAAGAGCACACTTATATATGTATGTATGTATTGATTTATAGTGCAAATAAATAGCTAAATATAATGTAATAAGAAGGTCAAGCTAGATTGATACTAGGCAAATCTATATATTGCAACTCTTAATGAACAAAAAGAGGAAGTAGAGATAACATGTTGAAAATTTTAAAGTATAAAATTAATCAAAAAGAACAATATGGTAACATGATAAAAACTAAAACAGAATGTTAAACAAACTAAAAATTTTTTACTAGCTTTGGATTGATTCCATCCCTAATTAGTTGAACATTTAAATTCTACATGTTTACAGAAGTACTTAATAATTATAAAAGCAAATATAACTAATATTCTTAAAAAGTTATTTTGGTCATTTCATCAATTAGGCTTGTTGACAGCAATTATAAAAGAAAGCCAATGTACTAAATCAATTGCACATGCATGCCATGAACTCATTCTAAACAAGTCCATCTTGTGCCATGTGCTTAAAAGACATACAATAAAAACTAAAAACTTAAAAAAGAAAAATACTTTTTTCTTTTGCCCCTGTTTCATTTTGAAAATGTCTATCATTTTTATAGTCTCATTCCATATTCAAATGGTTCTCTAAGGCCAAGGGTACAATAATAGGCAATCAAGGACAAAAGCCTAACAAAGCTAAAAACAGTTCAGACTACTTTATCTCAGTGGCCAGTGCATCACATTCTTGAAAGTGACTTCACTGGCTCAAAACTTTTCCCATTTAAAAAAAAAAACATAATAAAATAAATAAATAAAAATATCTAACCTGAAAGTCATGGTTGATGAGCATGCCAACAACACAGAAAAGAGTGGCAAAGAAACCCATGATAACCTGCATCTCCATGACAAGAGTGTAAGTAACAACCTGCTTAGCCTTCATATAAGTGAGCTCAATCAAAGGAAGCACAAGACCATACAAAGCAGCAGTTCCAAGAGTCAAGATAAACCCCATGATATACTTCTTATTTGTAACATTTGCTGGTCTATCACTGTTCCTATGTAACCCTAATATTACTGATCCAACAGTTAACAGTGCAACTGCATTGAGAGAAAATGGTGTGAACTTTTGTTTCACTATAAAGAATGCAAAGACTGCAGTGAAGACAAGATGAGAAGCTAGGAGTAATGAGGAGGTGGAGACTGGAAGGAAGGAGAGACCATAGGCATAGAGAAAGTCATCAAGACCAGTGAGAAGGCCGAGGACGGCGCAAGAGATGAAGATGTGTGGAGTAGTGAAGTAAGCCCTTGTTGAAGGGTTGGAGCTGCGGCGATAGTAGTAGGAGATGATTAGAGGGATTAGGAGGATTGGAAAGCCGGCAGTTTCGAGGAAGCTGAGAAGCCAATTCCGGTGACCGCCGTGGTTGAAGTAGAGCCGGGAAAGGCAAGGGCCACCGGTGTTGCCGAGCATGAGAAGGAGGCAGTTGAGGATTGTTAAGGTTTTTCTTATGGTTTTGTTCATGTGGTTCTTGTTCTTGTTCTTGTTGTTTGGTTGTGTGGATTGTGTGTCCATGGTTCTTTCTGTTTGGTTGTGAGGGAGGGATTAACTGTGAATTATAAGGAAGGAGAACACTGTGATATAATATTATATATTTATTTAAAAAAAAAACTAGAGAATTTATGTAGTTATTTTCACCCTAGTCCCTAGCCCACTGATAAAAATATATTTCATTTATATATATATATATATATAAAATTCTTCAATCATAGTTATGTATAATTACATTATTGCTTAAAAAGTTTTTGTTAAGTAATCAAAGAGTTTTTGTTAATTACATTATTAACAAAAAATAAAAAGAGTTTTTGCCACACGAATAAATTAAAAAAATTCCATTATTTTTTTAAGCAAAATTTGGGTTAAGTAATCAAAGAGTTTTTGTTAATTATAATACAAATAAAAAGCCACACTTATATATTGCTTAAAAAGTTGTTTCATTAAAGGTTTAATAATTTTAAAAGTTAAAATTTTAAAATTTGTGTTTTCATATTCAAATATATTCTTTAAAATTAATTTTTTTAATAAATCAAAAAATACATATTTTTTTAAATAAAATTTGGGTTAAATAATCAAAGGAAAAAGATAATTTGTTAATTATAAAAGAAATAAGGGATTTAAATTAAAAAAACACACTTATATATTTTTAAAAAAATTATTTAAAAGTTTAATAAATTTTTTAAAAAAAATTTAGTCAAAAACCCAAGAATAGAAACTTATTGATTAAAACAATTCGAGTTAAAAATGAAAAAAATCGAGATTTTTTTATTTAAAAAATCGCCATCGGCAAGTTTCAGTCGAAGATATCACATCATCCAGTGCTAGGGTGATGCTGATGGTCCCCTAGGACTTTTGATAATTAAAAATGGCCCTAGGGCCATTTGGTTTAATTAAAAAAAAAAAAGAGGGTCATTTTATTAAATGGCCCAAGATATAATCACTCATTAGTCTAGATAAGGCTGGTCTAAGCATAGGGGACCAAAGCTTATCTGTAGGGTCCCCTAATTTTCTAGAGCCCCATAACTCATATATATATATATATATATATATATATATATATATATATTTATAAATTATATTTAAAATTTTTAGTATTATCTTATTCACATAATTATCCTGACGATTTTAATTTTTTTTTAATTATAAAACTTAAATCTAATATCTAATATCTAATATCTAATATAATATATATATTAAAGTAGAAGACAAAAGTATGACATGTCAAGTTCTCATAAAAACCTAAATAAAATTTTACAATAATATTAAACATTCAATAATTATAATTATCTTACTATTTAATTAAAAAATATAAATAGATTATTTTTTCATGATAATAAAACTTATCTCTCTTATTTAATTAATAATTTTTAAATATGAAATTTGTTAATTTATATCATGATAAATTAAAATCTTTTATTTATCAGATTATAATATTATATATCATATATCATATATTTATATATATATATGATTCTAAAATTAATAATAATAAATATCCTATTTTATCTAAATTTAAATATTAGAGATTTTTCTCTATATAGAGATTATGTTGAAGTTTGGGTTGTTAGACTTTGAGAAATTCCATGGTTCACAGATAAATCAGAAATTAATACTATTGAGATGGTTCTTATGGATGAATGGTTTTTTTTTCTTGATATAAAACTATTATTTGTAGATGCTATCGATGAAAATTTTCAAGGAAATGTTTTAGGTTTTGATCGTTTGCTGATATTTTGGTTTCACGCGAACTCGACAAAAAAGAATTATTTGGTAAGTATTTAACATTTTGTGTAATTATTTATGTGATTATTATGTCTAATGCTTTACGATGCAACTTTGTTGAAGATGTAATAGGAGAAGTCAATGGCAAAGATAATCCTAAAATTCAAAAATGTTGTGGAAAGACAAGCAAACTTAGGGATGTTGTGCATCAAGATTTAGAGTATGCTTTACTTATATATTTTTGTTTAAAAAAATATTTATATGCATCATTATAGTCTCATAATCATATTTATTATGTCAAGAATTTGTTTATATGTTAGAGTATATTCTTATTTGCTTATACTATTGTATATAAGTTTTGATGTATATTTTTTCTTTGTTTTAACATGAAAAAAAAAAGCTTGCATGTACTTTGTTGGGTGACTTTGTAGATGAGATTAATGGTTATCTAAAAGCTGAAGAATTAGAACTTCTTATTTGAAAAATAAGGTTTGTATAAAACAAATTAGTTTTAATTATTAAATTATAATTTTTCAAATTTAATATTTTTATAATTGATTTTTTTCCAACAAATAATATTTCAGAACTATGTTGATGTTGTTGAGCTGAATGTAATTTTCATGATATCATTTTTTTATGATAATTTTGTATTAAATTTATGACTTAATGAACTTTGATTGATGTGCATAATTGTATCTGACAATGAGGCAAAATTGTTATAAAGCGATCAACAAGATGAAAAAAATTGAAGCAAGAAAAAACTAATTTGTAATAAATGATTTTAGCAATGGAGTATCCTATAGGATGACTTTATTTGTGTTTTATGCCATTTTAACTCTGTTAAATTTATCATTATCATTTAATTTTAATGAGGGAAATATAGTTTATTTATATCATTTGTTATGTATATTAATATTAGAGGTGTCAAACGGGCCGTGCCGGCCTGGGCCCGGCACGGCCCGGCACGATTTGGGCTGCGCCCACCCGTGCACTATGCTACAGATCATGTCCGGTCGAGCACGCCCCGTAACCCTCGGGTCGGGCCAGCCGTGTTCTCGAGGGCTCGTGGGCCGGCCCCAGACGCTGCCCGGCTCGGGCCGGGCCGCCCGGCACGCGGGCCGGCTCAAGACGAGGCCCACTGGTCGCGCAGTAGGCCGTGCTGCACCAGAGGCCGGGCCGCGAATGGTCCACTTCTTAAATGTGTTAAAACTTTGAATTTATTTTTTTCTTTTTGCTTTGATAGAAAGACATTTTTACCCATCCCAACAACTATCTAACAGCTAGTTTTATGGGTATTTTAGTCTTTTTGGTGTAAATGACAATTTTGCCCTTTACAACAACTATAAACGGCTAGTTTATGAGGGCATTTTTGGAATAAAAATATTAAAAAAATTATAAATACCCCTAAATTCAAACTAAAATTTCCAATAGTGCGTAGTTTGTTAAAATTCATGTTCATCATCATCATCACCATCACCATCATCATCAATTTGTTCATTTTCTTCATTTTCTGTTAGCTCATTTTCTTTGTCTTCCTCGGTTTCATCTTTCGAAATGGGTTGCAGATCAGACAAGTCAACAATAAGTTGTATGCCTTGTGGGTCAAACAAAGGAGGAATTTCTTCCATAGTACTAACGCCGGTTGTGGACTGTATTTCCTCCATTTGATATGCAGATGCATCTTTTTCTAGCCAAGTTGTCTCAACTACTCCCCTAGCTTTTGTGGGACACACAGCCAACCAATCAACTTTGTTTTTCTTCATGCTCGGGTATGCAACATAGTTCATTTGAGTGGCTTGTTGGGCCAACACAAATGGATCATACTTTTGATAGAACCTTTTACAATTAATATCAACCAACTTATATAGGGAGTGAACCTTGGTGTCATTTAATGGGTCAAATCATGTACACTCAAAGAGTACTACATGATTCCATCTACTACCATGGTGCTCAAGCTGCACTACATTTTCTAGTAAACCATAAAAATCACAAGATGAATCCTCCGAATTGCTTCCTCTTACACAAACACCACTATTCATGGTGGTCTTCTCCATTCTATGTGTGACAGTATGGAAGTTGTAGCCATTAATGAAATATCCAGGCCATGTTGTTGCTTTCTTTAATGGACCCTAAGCCAAACTCTGTAAGAGAGGATCGGTTACTTGATTAACTTCATTTTCCACCTAAATCCCAAAAAAAACGTTAATGAAAATTTTCATTATTTCTTAATACAATTTAAACATGTCTGCATCATTACTGACAAAATTTTGAAACCATTTTGAGAAATGCTTATCAACTGCCTTATCGATGGCATCAGATGGGTTCCCTTCCAAGTAGGTGACAAATATCCTAAGAATGTCCATTCAAACAAGAAATACTTATATATCAAAATTAGATCTTGAACATGTACAAATTATAAAATTATATTTCTCATTATTCAATAAAACTTACTTGTAATATGGATATACTTCTGGACAATTTCGTAACACATAAGTATGTGCTACATGTAACTCATCTTCAAATAACTACCTAATTTTTGGATGGCCTTGGCCTCGACCAGTATAATTGAATATCGAGAAAGGTGGAAAAATTTCATTGCTACAACCCTCATCATTTTGTCGCGGTCTCCTCCTTCTACATGATATGTGAGGCTCAAAGTAATTCTCTGCACAAATGTTGATTTCTTGAGCAATATATGCTTGGCAAATTGAACCCTCGATGTGTGCTTTATTCTTTAATGTTTTCTTTTATTCTTTGAGAAACCTACACGTATAAAAATAGTAGAACTCTATATAAATTATGTAAAGAAGGAATTGAAGACACCAAAATTAGGAAATGGCGTGTATTACCTCTCGAAGGTGTACATCCATCTTTATTGAACAAGACCTCCAATTCTAACTTCATAGGGCAAATGAACAATGAGATGTTCCATGGAATCAAAAAAAGCTGATGGAAATATTTTTTCCAAGTTACATAAAATCACTGCAACCTTTTCCTTTAACTCAATAATTTTATCAATATCAACTGTAGTAGAACATATCGTGCGAAATAACAAACTTAATTATGGCAATGGATTCCAAACAAATGATGGCAACAATTCTCTAAAAGCAATCGGAATGAGCCTTTGCATAAAGACGTGGCAGGCGTGACTCTTCATGCCAATCATTTTCAATTCGTTCATGTCAACACATCTTCCAAGATTAGAAGTATAACCATCTGGAAAACTTAATTCTTGAATCCATCCACAAATGACCCTCTTTTGTTCTTTTGTCAAGGTATAAACTGCTTTAGGAATAGTTTGACTTGAAAAGTTTGAAGGAACTGCTATTTCTTTACGGTCACAAAGAATACCAACATCTTTTCTTGCATTAATATTATCCTTACTCTTCCCTTTCACATCCATAATTGTGAAAAACACATTGTCGAAGACATTTTTTCTATATGCATCACATCAAGATTATGTCAGGTCAGATTATTTTTTCAATAGGGCAGATCCCAAAAAATACTTTTTTTGTCCACTTATGTGTTGCTCCATACCCTGGAGGTGTGTTAACTGGGTCTTCCATTGCTGTTGGAAATAGCATAACCTGATTAAAAATTTCCTCACCTGATAATCTTTGTGGTGAAGTATTTTTTTCCAATCGACCACGTATGAAAGATTTCTTGTCCTTGTGGTATGCATGATTTCATGGTAAGAACATCAGATGACAATCAAAATAACTTGTCTTCCTACCATATTGCAGATGGAAAGCATTTGACTTCTCCATACAAATTGGACATCCCAAAACCTCGGCAAGATTCCAACCGTATAGCATCCCATATGCAGGAAAAATCATTAATTGTCCACAAAAAGTGCAAAATTTTTCGTGAGAAAATATTCATTTCTTGAAACATCGTAAGTCATTTCACCAAATTCCCACAAATTATTCAACTCCTTAATTAGAGGTTGCAAAAATACATCTATGTTCTTTTTTGGATTCTTAGGTCCTTGACAAATTAGTGATAAGAACATATAAGGTCTTTTCATGCACATTCCTGGTGGAAGGTTATAAGGGGTCACAACCATCGCCAACAAGAATATGTTCTCCCAAACCGCCCATGCGGCAAAAACCATCAAAGACGTAAACCCAAACGAACATTACGAGGTTCTTTGGCAAAATTGGGATAAATTCCATCAAAATGTTTTCATGCTTCACCATCAGATGGATGATGCATTACTCCCTCTGCTTTCTTTCATGAGTAGCATGCCAAGTCATGTGCTGTTCGTAGCACTAGAAGTATATAACCTCTGCAATCTTGGAGTTAATGGTAAATATCTTAATATTGCTTGCGCAATCTTTTTATGCCTGCCATTATCAGGTAGCTTGTGTCGACCCTTTTTCTATTTATACCATGGCTCATTGCAGAACTTGCATGAAATGTGCATGTCATCATGTTTCCAATATAATATACAACCATTTTTACAAGCATCAATTTTAACCACAGGTAGCCCCAATTCATTCATGGTTTTTCTGTGATGGTAATAATCTGTTGGCATTGTATTATCTGAAGGAAGAACCTCTCTAATTGCAGTAATCATAGTATTAAAATCATCCTCAGAAATATTGGCATCAGACTTGATAGATAACATTCTAGCAACAAAAGACAATTGAGAGTGATTCTCATAACCTTCATACAAAGGTTGATCAGCAACTTTTAACACATCAAAAATCTATCAGATAATTGACTTCTCTCACCACCCTGAAAACTGGAAATTGGCTCATCTAATGGTGGTTGTACGCTTGGATCTGCTTCATTGTTACAATGAGATGGATCCCATGGCAGAACATGAGAACGAAAACAATCATATACCATCCTTTGATCCCAAGTCATCTACCCATAGTCACCCCAATGTGTCACTTGTTCTACAACACGATCCTGAACATCATTTTGCTCGTCACTAGTTGGGAACAATTCTTCTCCATGACAAGTCCAATTCCAATAACATTGTTTAAACCCACAACGATATAAATGCGTAACGACATCATTTGGGTGAACAAACCGTGTATTTTTGCACTTAAAAAAAGGACACCTAATATTTTCTCCATTCTTATATGAGTCATCTTGATTAATTGCGAACTGGATAAATTCATCCACCCCAGCAATAAATTCGTCAGTTAATCCTTTTCGCCCAGGTAGATTTCGATTATACATCCACTGTCTTGACAACATTTTTGTCCTACAACCACTATTTTTAATTAAGTATTAGGCACCATTTGTTAATTCCAATACTATGTATATTAATACAAATGTGCATAAATAATTTAAAATCATGTGAAACAGTAGACAATATATACATGCATGAATAAATATTAAATATAACAAGAGATCATTTTGTTTATTTATTTTATCATGTAGTAATCTAAAGAGCTTACATGTCAGATGAATCTCACCATACACATAACATTTACTGTTCATATTTATTCATGCATGTAGTAATCAAAATAACTACATCAACATCTACAATTAACATGCATTAATCAAAACAAGCAAAAGGATTAAAGATGTTTTACAAATCATCTACGTGCATAACACGATCAACTCTAATAATTATGTTCCTCGATAGATAACACTAACAATCAACACAAAATGAGAAATAAAACATCAAAGCATACCAAAAGTCAACTTGGTTTGTAAGATTTCTCTTTGTTTGTTGAAGTCACGTTGATTAGCAACCTTTATTAGCGATCACCAAGATTAAATGAACAAAGTAATCATAAACCTATTAAAAATAGATGAATGATCCATGTAAGAAAATAATAGCAATAAAATTACATGAATGAAGTTTATTTCTACATAAACAATATAGATGTGGTTATTCTATTTGTTTATTTAGTAGCATGCCCATAAACAATCCTAAACTAAAGAAGACCAACTGGCATTGTACGTAATTGTGGAACTTTTTAGATGCCATTTCTTTCCGTTTGATTGTCTATCAAATTTTCTTTATCCAGGATTCCAACCAAACACCCAAAATAATTTTCCTTCTATTTAATAATCACTAATAAACATTCAAAATGTTTACCATGGAAAATAAACAGCTAAAATTATTGTATATATTAATTTAGTAATAAAAATGATGATAAATAGTATTACCTAAGCATTAATAAATATTGTGATAATAAAAAAATGAAAATAAAAGTACTATTGAATTTAAATCTTAAGATAAAAAAAATTTAGCAACAAAAACAAAAACCAAATCAGCTATATACTATTTTTTTAATAAACATATATTTTTCATGAACCCTCAACCTTGAAAAGAAAATCAAACTTTTTACGTTTCACTTAAGAAAGAAATAAACTTATGCTCATAAAAGAAAAATAAACTGATGCCTAGTACTGGATGGGTGAAACAAGGACCGGTAAAAAACAATTATCCAAGGTCACAAGTGTAACAATATATACAGAGCCAAAAGTACCATTTCAAAATAAGCACATATAAATTATTGTTCATCCTTATTTAAAAATACAAGCAAACAACAACAGCCTACTTATAAAAGGTACCTTAATATGGAAACCCAATACATAACCAAGCAAACATCCAAGGGGAATTCCGATCAAATAGTAGCAAGTTATGTGAACATAAGCAACCACACCCTGCAAGCCCGCACCGACAGCTACACCTATAAATGTGCAAAGATTAAGGAGTGAGGTGAACAAGCTCTAAAATTCCATTCCTTTTTTTGTTTTGTAAGTTTATAGATTAAACAAAATCTGCTTGATTCTGGCCGAAAAGTTTTGATAATGCTAACCTTTCAAAAGGCAAAGAATTGAAGTTTTGCTTTTGAAAGAAACATTGGCGCAAGCTAGGAGCCTAAGAAAGCTCAAGGCAGTAGTTAATAATTGATATAAATTCAATTCATAAGAAACAACAACTATTTAAAAGATCAAAAGAATCTAAGTGAGAAGAGATACAAGCATAAGAAACAACAACTCATTAGCTGAAAACTAGAAGCCTTTCTTCCTCATTAGATTATATAAATTATCATTAGATTTACCTTAAATGAATAAAAAGGCAAGATTTATCAAGATCTATGAACTTACAGGGTGGTGAAAAATGGTATAAGAATCTTAAGAAGGAGCTTCACTTTTGTCATCTAAAACAATAAGTATAGTCTTGAAGTATGTTTAAGGAGAAGGAGACAAGGGAAACTATTTAACTAGTTTTAAGATGGTTAAAGTGTACTCATATAAAATAATATACAACTTGAGCTATGATGCAGCCATATAAAGAGTATTCTCTATGTCTTTCTGAGAGCTATATTTTAATACATAATATCCGGCCAGAAATCACTTTAAAGAATTAAAAAAAACAATATTAATTAACTTCAATCTTATTCAACATATTAATTTGTTTCACTATGTTGTCCAAGAAAGCCACATGCAACTCCCATGGCCAAGACTCTTCTTACTTTCTAGGATGGCAAGAATATGAGAAAAACCTTATCATCCTCTTACCAACCCTTCTGGTATTATTCAACTCAGTCTTGCAGGAAATCAGGTGTGTGTGTATATATATGTGTGTGTGTGTGTGTGTGTGTGTGTTCTTATTTATATGTTTATAATGTTTCAGATCTCATTTGACCTTATTGAGACATGGCTTGAAAGTCATCAAGAAGCAATGACTTTGAAAAAATATGGTGTGCTTATGTTCAAAGAACCATCTCTATTCCAAGACAACTGAATCATGAGATTTGGTATACTCCTTCACAACCCTACATCCAGAACAAGCAAACATCTCAATGGTGCTCCGGAGCATTAGCCTTCTGGTTGTACTTCAACAGAAGGAAAATGCTCTCACCGGTACAAACTTCAGGAGTTTTGCATGGGAAGCAGAAACATACTGATCTATTACCTCAGTAATGCTTGGAACTTGATGAACCTATTCAACAGATTTCTTCAGAATCATCTTATGAGCATCCTTTACTTAAGTGACCTTCCAACAATGGACTTATCAACTCTTTCAAATAGCTCAAATCAAACAAAAACACTGAATTAAACAAAAAAAAAAATACCTCAAATTTACGGTTCCAAAACGACGAAGAAGAGATGAAATGATCGGGAGAAGGAGAAGTAATCAAACGCGAAAAGCTGAAGCTGAAGACGAAGAAGAGATCGCAAAAAAGGATAAGAACGACGATGAAGGAGAAGAAGGAGAAAAAAGAGAAGAAGACCGAGTGATAGGAAGAGAAGAATGAGAAAGAAGGGAAAGTAAATTATTATTAACTTATGTCTACAACATCAGTTAAATTTTAGATAATGTTAATAAAGTAGTTTTACTAGAGATAATGTTTTTTTTAATTAAAATATTGCAAATAGGTTTAAAAAATGTGCAAAACATTAACAATATTGATAAAAATAAATAAATAAAAATTTTAATATAATTTTTGTTTTAAAAAATACAATTTCTAAAAATTATTATATATAAAAAATGAGTTAAAAATTAAAAATATATTATAGTAGTGTATCTTCAAGAAGATTAATTATTCATATATATATATATATATATATATATATATATAATATCATTTTCATTCATCAAACCAATTATGTAAACTAAGTCAACATAGATTATAACAATTAATTAAAAGTCATGAGGTAATTTTCTAATTATATATATTCCTCTGATATCTAAATCAAAAACAAATGATAGAAAATCATCATCTTAATTAATTTAATTTTGCACATTCTCCATGAATTTCTTGTTTTATATTTAACTCATTAAAAAAATTTATTAAGCCAAATATTTCACTAAAATTAAAATATATTATAACTATAATAAATATTTCACCGTAAGTAATATATTATAAGGATATATAGATATATATATAGCAATAATTTCAAATTTCTTATTAATATATATTTGTTATTTATATTTATTTGCTATTGAGTTAATTACAGTATTTGTGCATGTACACCACAAATATATTTTTTTATTAAAAAAATAAAAATTGTAGCAATGAATTTGTCAAAGTATATCCAAAACTGTGCCAACAACCGTGACAAATATTCTTATTTGTCACAGTTTTTGGCACAGATTCGAGCAGACCATGCCAAATTCCATGCCAACTAAATTTTTTTTTCCTAATTATTGTTTGACATATAGATGAAAATTGGGAGTTTATACCTTTCAATCCATGTTAATTTTATATTTTATTATTTATATTTAGTCAGTATTGAGTTAATCACAATATTTGTGGATGTACACCACAAATATAATTTTTTATTAAAAAAATAAAAATTGTAGCAATGAATTTGACAAAGTATATACAAAATTGTGCCAATAACCGTGACAAATATCACGGTTTTTGGCACTGATTCGGGCAGACCGTGCCAAATTCCGTGCCAACTAATTTTTTTTTCTAATTATTGTTTGACATATAGATGAAAATTGGGATTTTATACCTTTCAGTCCATGTTAATTTTATATTTTACTATTTATATTTAATCGGTATTGAGTTAATCATAATATTTGTGCATGTAGACGACAAATATAATTCTTATGAAAAATTAAAAAATGTCAGAATGAATTTTACAACCTATATCCAAACCGTCCCAATAACCGTGACAAATAAAATTATTTATCATGATTTTTGTTACGGCATAGGGTATACCGTGCCAAATATTTTTCTTTGGAACTGTATTTAGCACGGTTTTGAGAAAACCGAGCCAAATTCCGTGCCAAAGGAATAAGTTTCTAATTATTTTATAAAAAAATGATTATAATTGGAATTATATCGCATGGTGGATGGTTGTAATATAGATAAGACTAGCCGGTGTAAATAGTTATTAGTTTTTAATGTTTTACTTGATAAAATATTCACTAGTTTATTTGGATTATGTTCACTTTAACTAGATGTTTCATATGCATCCATGCTAATTTTATATTTTGATGTTTATATTTATTTGCCATTGAGTTAATCACAGTATTTGTGCATGTACACCACAAATATAATTTTTTATTAAAAAAATAAAAATTGTAGCAATGAATTTGTCAAAATATATCCAAAACCGTGCCAAATATTCTTATTTGTCACGGTTTTTGGCACGGATTCGAGTAGACCGTGCCAAATTGCGTGCCAAATAAAAATTATAATTATTTTTTTAAAAAATAATTTATTAAGTTTTAATAAAATAGAATCATATTATCAATCATTTGAGATTATATGTACGGTGAAGGGTAGGGATGTCAACGGGCGGGGATCCACTCCCATCACCGACCCCTGCCCCGAACTCGAATACCAGAAATATTTTTCCCCGTACCTTTCCCCGCGGGGATTTTTCAGTTTCGGGGATTCTCCGGCCCCGATTAATAAATTAAAATATCACTTTTTACACTTTTAATCTTTTTTCTAAAAGTTTTACAAATGAACCCAAAGATCGTTAAATTTACTTTTTTATTTTTAATATGCACATAAAAATTCTTTTTGTTTAATAATATGATTAAGATATAAATATATTTGCACTTATTAATTATTTCAAATGAGAAAAAAATATCCCCTATATATAATAAGTGTTAAATTTTGATTTCTAAAAATAAAAAAATTATTTTAAAAGTGAATAAATCAGACGTATATTAAATATTAAAGATAAACAAAATCACAAATATTCATAGGGGAGAAATGAAAAAAAAACCTATATCTTTCTTTTATTTTCTTTGGTTTGTTTAATTTTTATAAAATTTAAATTATTGGTTATTGAAAAAATACTTAGTTATTTGGAATGATCACTTATCCGGTCTGTTGGGTTGGGGAGAGATGGAAAGAGACTGTATTTTTGATCTTTTTAGGATAATTTAAAAAAATTGTTATTAAAATATAAAATATTATTTTAAATTAGAATTATTATTGTTAATTATTAAAATAAGAATTATTTTAAATTATTTTATTAATATTTTGAATATTATTATTATGAGAGTGACAATAATTTAAAATAATACTTTTGTTTTAATGGGAGATAGTAACCCCGGTATTGGGGTTACTAAATCCGACATAACCACAATGCCGGGGTTATTAACCCCTCCCACTATATTTTTTTTATTTCTTATTTAAATTATTATATGAAATAATAATGGGAGATAGTAACCCTGTCATCGGGGTTACTAACCCCAATGCCGGGTTACCAACTCCTCCCACTAATTTTTTTTTATTTCTTATTCTTTAAATTATTATATTAAAATTAATAAAATAATTAAATAATATGAAAGTGACAATCATTTTAAATTATTTTATTAATAATTTTTTAGTTGTCATTTTTTTTATCTGACAATCCCTAATTCAATTAAAATTTATAATTAATTAATATAATGAGATCATGGATGGATGGTTGGACTCATCTATTCAATTGCTTAATGTTAATATATCAAATTTATTATTTTCAATTGTATATATTTAATATAAATAAGTTTTCAACTTACAAATATTGAATAAAAAGCTTTTTTTAATTCGTGGTACTCACCGTCTCAATTTTAATCTCTAACTTTTCATTTAATTAATAAATTATTTACAAAATTTAGAATAATTAAAAAAATGCAATATAATTAATATAAGTTTACGATTTTAGTTAATTTTGATACTAATGTCTATTCAATTATTAATAATTTGCTAATTAAATAAATATGTGGCATTTTACTTTTTGTTCAATTTTTATTTAGATATTTTATATTTATAACATATAACATATATATTAATATATATATATATATATATATATATATATATATATATATATATATATTTAAATTAAATATTTACTATTTCGGGGTCGGGACGGGGTGAGGAGGACCATGGCCCGATCCCTGAAAAAATTCCCCGACCTTGGCCCCGACGGGGCGGGGAATCGGATTCCCATCTGGGCCGGGGCGTATTGACATCGCTTGTGGTGGAGGGTTGTACTCATCTCTTCAATTCATGTTAATTTTATTTTGTTAAATTATTTTTTTAGTTTTTTGTAATATTACTAAAAGACCATGTTGGTTTATTTTGTCACTATTTTTGTCACATTTTTTTATCGTGAAAATATTTTTTTTCTTTGTATTTGTCACGGTGTTTGCCACAGATTGTAAGTACCGTGCTAAAAACTGTGACAAATTTGTCACATACATTGGCACCGAAACAAAGACTTTTTTTCCGTGCCAATTATTGTCACAATTTTTTTCCCATACCAATGTCCGTGAAAAATTTGTCAAGGTTTTTATTTTCATGCAAATTTCCATGAGAAATTTGGGACGGTTTTAATTCCGTGAAAAATTTACTGTACCAAATTTCTGTTTTTCTCGTAGTGATGGTTGTAACATCACTTACAACAATTCCGCGCATTGGCCAATCACGACTTTAGACCGCGGCAGTGGTGTGCCAAAGAAGATGGCGGCTAGCTAGGGTTTTTTTCTTTTTTTTTTAAGGCCTTTCTGGTTACCATGAAAAGATTAGAGAGGAAAGAAATTTATATATATATATATATACACATAAGTACCTAATTAACTCTGCAATTATCTTTTTTAATATAATACTATATTTACAAATAATTGCCTAATTAACTCTAAAATTATCTCTATAACATATTACATTAAACATTACAAATTTACGCCTGGGTTTTTTAAATATTTCACGCTAAATCCGGGGGATTTTGTAGATATATTTATATTTAAAATATATTTATTTGAGCACACATGTAACAAAAAAATTCTAGAAATATTATATATATATATATATATATATATATATATCTATCTTTTATAACAGAAGATATTTACATCTTCAACAAATCTTTAATAGAAAGCAAGTACATAATTTTGCTTTAAAGAGAGGGTGGTTAAAAAAAATATATTATAATTCATATTTTTATTATTCCGTCTCAACATATACATATGGAGAATTGATCATCTTCTTATACCCACACTGGGAACCATTACTACCCTACTGAATATATTTTTATAAAATCATATTTATTTATAAGAGGATGCATCTTCTGTCAACGTTCACATATACGTAATCTGTGAACGTTGATATGGGCCGTTGGATTTCAATCCAACGACGCACTACTCGCTCGTGAATAAGTAACATCGCAGCACTATTTACAAGCGACAGAAAAGTGGGATCACATGATTTTTGATCCGATCCATCCAATCAATTTCAAAGACAAGAATCGAATCAATCACAGCCATCCAACCCTATGAAAAGTACTGTACATCATCTGCGGACGACTCTACGAACCTCTGCAGATGATGTTTAGCCTATTTATAAGCTTTAATAAAGCATTTATCTTTACTCATAATGATATGGCACGACTAGCACTTTAATTTTTTTTATAAATTTTTAATTAATTTCATTAACTTGTTAAAATTAAAGCACCGATTTATAAAGATATATAAACAAAAACTATGTTTACAAAGCGTTAACTATTTTTTTCCCCAAAGTTATACAAACAAATAGTATGTTTTAAAAAATTATAAGTTTTAAAATATCATTATGACCAAAAAAGCCCATGTAAAAATTACTGTCTTTCGAATTGAGAAAGCACATCTTGCATGGGCTCAAACAACTTGAACACATACTCATTGTGAACAACCTAAAAGTAAATATAAAAAAGAAAACATCAAAAACTTTTTTTTAAGAAAATATATAAAAAAATATTTATCTTAATTTAAATTTAATATTTTTCTTGAATTTATAAAATAGTTTAATTGATTTTTTTCTATTAAAAAGACTTAAGCAATTGATTTGTAGGAGTAAATGGACAAATTTGCCTTTTTACAAAAACAGAAGCAGAGGAAATGGACCTTATTCAAAAATATATTTACAAATAAACCCTCAGGCAAATCACTATTTAACATGGAGCATGCCTCAGCCACACAAGCACATAACAATCTAAGGAATAAAAAGGCATATTTATCCTTAATCATGTTTATGTATTCTATTCCTCTCTTCCAAACATGTCCCAAAAAACGGTTGGACTACAACTAAAAAGCATTTTCTTTTATTTAATTTTTAGCCATTAAAGTAGACAAATAAATAAAAGTTATTAATATAATAATATTTTTTTTCATAGATATTGAAAGCCTTATATAAGTATTTTTTTTTTTGCTTATATAAAAATTTAAATTTTAAAATTATTTATTTAAATAATTTAAATTTCCACTACTTGAACTGACCTGGTTAAAAAATAAGAAGTTTCACAACAATACAACAGTAATTACTTATTTTTCAAATATATGCAAAGAATTATAAAAAATAAAATAAACTTTTGACCCTCTAATATATCATTATTTGACTACAATCATCTATTATGTTTCCATCCACCAAAGACAAACTCATGATCATCTTTGCCACCAGAACCCCTTCATAATAAATAAATAAATAACCATTTAGTCCCCTTTTTGTTTATCCAACCCTCAACAAACCACTATTTAGCAACCACCTCAATCCCCTAAAACCCACACTTCCAAAATGGAACTAAACAAGCACCATAACATTGAACATTTTCCTTATCATCATCATCATCATCGTCAACAACAAATTAACACACCTTGTCAAAAGTCCTCCTAAGCTTCACTCAATTAAGAAAAATCAAAGGAGACATAGGGAAGCATTAATGGATCAAACACAGAGATAAAGATATATTAAAGATTTATTCATATTCTTCTATAAAGTAGTTATCAAGGGCCACTTAATACTCGAGTGGAATTCGCAAGTTTGCTCAAATGGCATCAGCTGTCACTTTCGACCACATGACCATTAGTTTAGTGCCATATTCTAAGTTCAATTATTGATGTTGACAACTAGAGATTATTTGGCAAACTAATCACAGGCCACAAAACCATTACTAAATCTGGTTTATATTATCAGGGTGTGTATGAGCTCACCTACTATTCAACGAATCTGTTTGTGGTCACTAGACATTTCACTGGGAACATGGCCGGGGAAGAAAGAAAAAAAAAATAAATAAATAAAGGAAAAAAAATAAGAAAAAGGTGGCCTCCATTTTTATGTAGGTAGTTGAGTGTCCAAATCTCACACAATACATGGTGTGAACAAAATGCACTGTGCATAGACAATGGGAGTCTCCATGCATAGAGTGTCATAAATAAAGGATGATTAATTTTTTTTTTTATATATATATACTTCTAACTATTGAGTTTGTTACATTTGTTAATAAAAATAAAATTAATCATGAGTTTTAAACCAATAAACATTTATGTGAAAGATATTTTGAAAAATCAAGATTGTCAAAAAATACTAAAAACATTAAAATTAAATAATAAGTCAAGGGATTTGCAAATCATTTTATGTGAAATGAAGAGTGAATTTTTAAAGCTTTATAGGTATAACTGTATGTATAAGCACACATCTTGCTATAAAAAAACAAAGTGCTTCGTTGTTTTTTTATCTTTTTATTTTTTTATTTTATGCCCTAATTAGAAATGCATCCTTAAAGTAGAGGAATCAGGAATAGAATGTAAATAAGAATAAAATGAAAAACAAATATGTGACATGGAATATATTCTAATATAAAAAAAATATGAATTAGTCAGATTAGCATTTAAATTAAGAATAATTATATATATATATATATATATATATATATATATACATAATCTATATAAGCATAAAATTAGTTTAAATATATTTTTTTCTTTTGATGAAATGGACTGATCATAGCATTTTATATGCCCACCCGGCAATCGTCTCAACCCATGAGAAACTTTTCAGTTGCATGAGTGGATTTTTTAATGTTCCACACCCTCACCTTACAGCCATAGAATTTTTCAAATATATTTATATTTATACTATATCTATTTTAGAGGAACATATATATAAAAAAATCTAAAAATATTATATATATATATATATATATATATATATATATAACCGAGTACAAAGTCTTTTATATAGGAGATATTTACATCTTCAATAAATATTTAAGAGAAAGCAAGTAAATAAATTTTGCTTTGAGGAGGGTAGTCAAAATTATAATTAATTTTTAATTTGTTAATTGATTTTGCATAAATTTGAATTCTAATGGGATGATGAGATTCTTCATTTTAATTAAAATAAAATATAAATAAATTACCTAATAACCTTATCATCTATGGTGACTTTGTTATATTGTTTCCTTGATTCGTTCATTTTATTAAAAAAAAATAGCTATATTTTATATAGTCCCCTATTTTATGTATTTATTAAAACTATTTATTTATTTATTTATTTATGTTTAATTAAATCATTATTTTTTTTATTATTCACTCTCAACATAAATCATATATATATAGTGCAGTTATTATTTTTTTTTATTTTGGTTGAATTTTTGGTTGATGTTCAAATTTACCTAAATTACACTAATGATATTTTGGTCTTTTGTCATGGTAGTTCCCATATATAGAATGTTCGTGTATTACTAAGGAAATAAATTTAAATTTTAGTTTATATATATAGTGAGGAATAAATGTGTTGAGGTATTAACTCAATAACTGTATGTGCACATGAGAGTAAATTTTTTAATATGCCACCAAACTATAGCTCATTTTCATTTTAGAGTCCAAACTTCAATTTGAATCAAAATGGTTACCAATTTCAATTTTGTTTCACCGAATGTTCACATGAGAGATTCTAACCTATTTTTAATGATGTATATGTCTGAAATTCTCTATTATAATATTATATGACACATTGTCTGTTCTACTGGTAATTCTATCTCACTTATTATAGAGAATTTTTGACATTACATCATTAAAAATAAGCCATAATTTGTCAGATGATCTTCTGATGAAACAAAATTGAAGTTGAGTGACCATTTTGATGTAAATTGAAGCTTGGACCTTAAAATAAAAAGAACCATAATTTGATACCCTATCAAAAAATTTACGTGTGTACATGATAGAGCATTAATAAAGTTGGTGGAGTTGGTTTTTCTTAAATATTTAAAATGGTGGGTTATAAATCACAATAAATAAATGTAGATGATGATGAATCACACTATATGCCCATTTATGCATACGTACAATGACTGATATATTTTAGTAAAATCATATTTATTTATATGATCTCACAAAACATTTATATTTACTTATAAGAATATGGTATGACTAGTAGTTTAATTTTTTTAAAAAAAATTTTAATTAGTTTTTCACTAGCTTGTAAAAAAAACACCCATTTTTTTTTTTTTAAGTTATACAAACAAATAATATGTTTTAAAAAAATTACAAATAAGTTTTAAAAATCATTATGACCAAAAGGACCACATAAACTTGCTATCTATCCGATAGAGAAACATCCTAATTTCATTCCTCAACAACCCGAGCATGTACCCTGTTTTTTTGGAAGAAATAAACAAGCCATTACGTTCATATGGCTTTTGGACAATAAATATCTCGTCCATGAGGTGTGCACAAATTTTTTAAATATTCTACTCACTCACATTAAGTATGTGAGATCCTTCATCACTCTCAAGCAGAGAGATTTTTTTTTTTTTTTTTTAACAAAGTGGATAAATCACATTTATTAAAAAGTTTTAAGCGATTACGTACCCAAGATAGCAACAAATAAGCTAGCAACGAGTAGAGAGATTTTTACTATTAATAGACTATGAAGCTATTCATCCTTGAGCATATATTTATTATGAACAATTTAAGATAAAAATAATAATTAATTAACTAAAAAATTAAAAAAATATTCATTTCTGAATTTTAAAACTTTAGCTCTAACATAGTTGACAAATTCAAGATGTACACCTACGTACTATGTAGGATTCAAATATATACATATTTATTAGGGTTGTTTGAAAAAGTTATGAATTGATTGACATGTACAATCCCAAACTTTTAATTTTTTTTTTAATAATTTTATAAAAATATTTTAATTGAAATTTTATCATAAAAATACTGATTTTTCTAAATGTATAGAAGCAAAGGAAATGACTTTTTTTTTCCAAAAAGACTTTTTGCATATAAACCCTCAGGCAAGCCACTGTTTAACAACAACATCAAACCCAAAGCAAGAAGAACATAGAGCATGCCTCAACGACACAAGCACGGAACAATTTAGAAAAAGGCATATTTATTTTTTAACCTTATTTATATATTCTATTCCTCTCACCCAAAAATGGATGGACCGCAACTAAAACGCATTTTATGGCATTTAATTTTTGACCATTAACATAGACAAATAAATAACAATTATTTATATAATAATATTTATTCATATATACTGCAAGTACTATATAAGTATTTTCTGTATATATAAAGATTATTAAAATACGATGTTTCAAAACAACACAATTATATTGTATTACCCATTTTCCAAACATACACAAGGAATTATAAAAAAAAATTAAAAATTAAAAGACTTTTAACCCTCAAACAAATCATTATTTAACAACAATCATTAATCATCTTTACCACCAAAACCCCAAATAAATAAAAATAAATAAATAAATAACCATTTAGTACACTCTAATTTGTCTATCCTACCCTCAAACAAACCACTACTTAAAAACCACCTCAATCCTTTCAAACCCTCACCTTAAAAAATGGAACTAAACAAACACCATGACATTGAACATCCTCCTTCTCATGATCATCATCATCAACAACAACAACAGCAACAACATCAACAAAAACACTTGTCAAGAATCATCCTAAGCTTCACTCTCCTCTTCTTGGGCGCTGGCGGCCCATTCCTCCTCCGTGTCTACTTCATTCATGGTGGTAGCCGGAAATGGTTCTCAAGCTGGCTCCAAATGGGTGGCTGGCCTGTGCTTCTCCTTCCTCTTTCCTTCTCATATCTCCGGCAATACAAACAAACAAAAAAGGTCTCATTTTGCATGAGTCCTAAGCTCACTTTGGCTTGTTCTCTTCTTGGCCTCTTCCTTGGCCTTGACTCCTATTTGTTCACCTTCTCCTCAGCCTACCTCCCTGTCTCTACTGCTTCCATCCTCTTCTCCTCTCAACTCGCCTTCACTGCTTTCTTCTCCTTCTTCATCGTCCGTCAAAGGTTTTCATTATCTTCCTCTATATATATACATATATATGGGGTATTTCAGTATATATATATATATATATTACAAGAGTTTATATATATACTTAATATTAGTGTTCATCTTCATCATCAGCTCATCTGATGCTTGTTTGGTATTTCAATATATATATGTATACTGAATTTTCAGTATATTTCTGGAGTCAATAGTTCATATTAGTGTTCATATATTTAATTGTTGATTTTTGACCATATATAGCTTCTTAGTCTTTTTCACAATCAGCTAGCTCTTCTAATAAACCTGTATATATATATATATATATATATATATATATATATATATATATATATATTATAATAACTTTTTTTTTTAATTATGAAAGTGCATGGTATAAGACCACTCATATATATATATATAATATGCTTTGCAAGAGAAAATTAATTAGTACTCAATTTTTTCTTAAAATAAAAAGAAAATTTATATTACTTAATTGGTGCTAAACTGCTAATTATAATTATTGGGTTGGTCCTCACAATAATATGTTTTTTATATAAACAGATTTACTGCATGCTTAGTGAACGCTATTGTGCTTCTGACGATGGGATCGGTGGCACTTGGGCTGAGAGCCGGCGGCGACCGGCCGGATGGAGAAAGCAACAGTGAGTACTGGATGGGGTTTGTGATGACGGTGGGTGCGGCCGCGTTGTGTGGGTTGGTGACGCCATTGATACAGTTGGTGTATGAGAAGAGTAAGCAAAAGATGAGCTTTGATTTGCTTTTGGAGGTTTCTCTGGTCATTGCTTTCTTTGGTGCTGGTTTTTGTCTTGTTGGAATGCTCATCAATAATGATTTTCAGGTCAGACAACTGAGCCTCTTGTTTCATTTTTCATTTCTTGTTTTTTTAGGAAATTTAATTTTGTATTTTTTGAGGGTGCTTCTTGTATAAATGCCTTTTAAGTTTTATATGTACCTATATTATTTTTATGGGGGTTTCTAGAAATTTTGATTTTGTTTATTCCAGGGTGTTTTCAAAATTTACACTATATCAAATTGATGATGAATAACAAAGTAAATAAACAACCCCAAACAAATACACAGTTTTTCAAGCTTTTAACTCTTGGTTTTTTTATCATATAATAGTAAAGTGCTGTAATCGTCTCACTATTGTAAATAGTGATATTATTTCAATTTTTTTAAAAAAAATTAGTTAAAAAAATATTGTCTTATTGACATCACTCTATATAGGTGTAGAAATATTAGTTTTACGTCTGTGCACATCTTACCCCTATTTAATAAATAAATGAGATGAAAGAAAATTGACAAAATGTAGTTTGATATTAGCAAAAATAAAAATGATGGAGTTGGTTGTTTACTTCAACTTTAATAATGATATCTTCCATCCATCTTTCTATACTTAATCATGGCATCAACAACTTTAAAAAAACAATAATCTATTATTATCTGTGTTGAATAATTCTTAAAAATTTTAGCTTAAGACACACGTCAATGTAGTTGTCAACAAGAATACGAAACTTTCTTTCTCACTACGCATACAATGGATTAATTAATATTAATAAAAAATAATTTAATTTGAAAATTAATAATTTCTAATTAATGATAAATATCCATTATTTTTTTTATAAAAATTAGTTATTGAATATATTTATAATCTTACCAGTTCACTATGAAAATTAAGTCTATTCCAAGATTACTAAACATATATATATATATATATATATATATAAATGCAGGCAATTCCAAAAGAAGCAAGAGAATTTGGGCTGGGAGAAACAAAGTACTACATAGTGATAGTATGTGATGCAATACTATGGCAGGTTTGCAATATTGGATTATATGGTTTACTTCTCTATGCATCCTCGGTGATAGCCGGAATCGGCTCTGCTCTGCTGGTTCCACTGGTGCAGGTCTTGGCCCTAATTCTGCTCGACGAGAAGTTTAGTGAACTGAAGGGCCTCGCCCTTGTTCTAACCATCTGGGGTTTCACTTCATATCTTTACGGAGAGTATCAACAAACCAAGAAGATCAATAAAATGAAAGAGAGTGTCGCACTTGAGTTACCTGTTCCATAGACCACTCATGTATGTATATGTCATTGTTATTCAAAATGTAATGATGTATGCATTGTCCAAATTCATCTAAATCAGTGATCTTGAACAGACCAATACTATCACATTCTCTGAATTGGGTCTAAATAAGAAATAACCAAGTGAACTATGAATTAACTTTTTACTAGTGGATACACAATTTATAACTGAAAGATAACTAGTGTATACACAAAAAGACAAGTAAATGAAATTCACTATATAAAACAAAGAAAATGAAAACATTACTCAACTGACCGTCAACATTAACGACAACTAGTGGATACATTGCTTTTAAACTGACGGAGACATCATGAAAATTATTAGCTGGCCAAGCATGTTGAATAAACCAGGACCTTCCATTCACTAATTTCCAGAAAAACCAGAGATTAAAACATCAAGTGTTCTAAGAGAAAATTGGGAGAGAAGCTCTGTCATTCATTCATTCATCTTATCATTTAAAACACTAAACTAAAACATCTTTTAGGTAGCGTTTGGTTAAGTGTAGTTAAAAATATAGTAGATTTTAAATTACAATATAATTATAATTACTGTATTTGAAAATATAAGGAGTGTTAAATTCAGTGTTTGGTTTGATGTAGTTGGAATGCTATATTATAAAATTTTGTATTTGGCTGAAGAAATTTGTAAATCCAGATTTTGAAAACATTATTTAGTTGCATGTATTTTTAGGATATAAACACCTTTGGTGAAGTTACCCCACCTTGCTTCAGCATTAAATTTAATTAATTATAAATACACAATTAAATATTATTAATAAAAAAAATAATTATGCATACAATTATTTTTTCTTATTAATATATAATTATGTTTGCATTACAATTTATTGTTAATTTTAATAATAATAATATTAAATATATTACACAATTTATGATTTTTTTTAAAAAAGCAAAGTATTGATAAAAATATAATAATAAACCTTTATTATTAGTAATTATATTAAATTTATTATTTTAATTTTTTTATTTTATATTAAGATAAAATATAATAATATACTATTTTTTATTTTACATGATGGAAGATCTTAGCCTACCAAATTAATAAAAAAATAAAGATAAAAATTTTAAAATAAGAAAAAACTTAAAAAAGGAAATTTACAAATTTTCAAAAAAAAAAAAACAAAGATAAAAATGAACCTAGATTTTTTTTTGTTTTGTTTCCATGCCAAGATCTTGGTTTGAGAAATAATAAAGATAAAAATTTCATGTCACGTGACACCACGCATAAGACTCGCTTTAAATTTTAAAGTGCAGGAGTTTGAACTACGCCTCATTTGGGCTAGTTACAAATCCAACAAAATCCCTTATCACTGTAGTTGTAACTACTTTGACTTCCTTAAATTCTGCGAAACAAACATCAGATTTTAAAAATCATGTAATTCCAATTACATATACATACTTTTAAATACGGCTAAACAAACACACCGTTAAACAAAACCAAAACACAAATATGGCTAATGGCAGCCTTACAATCAAAGCACACCTGACGAGTAATTTTTTTGGGAGGTCACCAAACTATACTCTATTTTCAATTCGGTCATCAAACTTCAATTTGTATCAAATTGGTCACTCAACATTAATTTGGTTTCACAGGCCAGCCACCCAATGTTTTCCCGCCCCCTTTTGCTCACGTGGCAATCAGAAAAGCTGAGTTGGCTTCACCGGAACACATCATCATGCTGAGTTACCATGTCCACATAACATAAGAGCTGCCACATCACCAGAAGTTGGCCACGGAATTTAAAAACCTACCACATCACCATCTTCTTCCTCCGTGAACTTGAGAAGTGAAAACAACAAGGGAGCCAGGGGAGCTAGGGGGAAGTCAAGGCTTCGATGAGAAGGAGCAATTTAGCGAGAGAGATGAGGGGAAGCTCATACTTGAATAACACAGAAAAAGCCAGCCAAGTTGTCTGTGTTATTCAAGCAAACATCTTGAGTAAAATTTAAACCCTAGCTATAGGTTTGAATTTTTGTCGAAGCCTTTATTGGTTGATAACAATAGCCATCAATATGAATCTGTTTGAAATTATGTACATGTTGCATTAAAGTGAGCATATAATCTATCTCATTAGGAATGATCTGTTTCAATATTGATGCAGAGTACTCCGGGATGTTTTCAGTCTATTGGCAGGGAAATTCTTGAGAGAAAGGAAGAGAAGAGGGGGAATAAGAGAAAGAAGAGGAAGAAGAAGTAGAGAGGAAATAATTGCTGGCAAGATGTCCTCCATTTCATTTAGGATTACCTCTTATAGGCAAATCATTACAGAATTGTAACAAACTTATAACAAACCAGTGAGCTGGTATTATATCAAAGACCTCTTATGCCAGGACAAGTTGTAATTCAATAACAACCTTCTTACACTACTTATATCATCTAATTACAATCATCAAGTACCCATGTAATCCATGAATACAAGAAATTTCACTTCATCATGTAATCATTGTATTTGATGTGCTCCATCCCTTGATTCTGGTGCAAGATCTTCCTGGTAGCTATCTCGTGTCTGCTTGCTGATTGCTAAACCAAGGCCTCTTGCGCAACAAATATGAACAAACCAAAAAACAAAATTCCAAAAAAGGATAATAAATTAGTATCAATCTGTATACAAATTTATGGACACAAATCCAATCCCATACAAATTTGTTAGGATTTTTAACACAAAGAACCTGTACAAAATATAATAAGTTGTGCACTTGAAAGTAAACAGAAAAATTGGAAAAGAAAACATAATGTAAAACCATAAAAATAAGATGTCACACAGGGCAGAATTTAAGAAACTCAAACTATGCACAAATAAATAAATAAATAAATAAATGATGACACAAACATTATTCAGAAGGTATAACAGAATTGACATAAACATTATGCAGAAGGTATAATAACATATTTTTTTCACATAATATTTTATTTAAGAGGAGAAAGAGAAAGTAACATAGGATAATTCATTCTGACATAATTCATAAGAAATAGAAACTCTTCAAAGCAACAAAATTGTTGCATCCCCACTGTTGAGAAAAAAAATGTACTATCATAGCCATTGTTTACAAAAATTGATACAACTTCTTCACTGAGTAGGACATCTTCAAACCTTTAAAGAAGGCCTTGCACCACCTTCTCCGGGGGGAGAGCCGAATTTTCCTTTTTTGACAACATCCCCATGTTTGTTCCTTTCCTCATCAACTTTCACTGAGGCTTCATCATAGATGCTCTTACAATATTTGAAGTTGTGCTTTTGCCTTTCCTTACAATTATTTTTCCCCTCCTCACCCTATTCTTGACTCCATGATTAGTATTCAAAACTTTAATGGCTTTGTTGGGTACATCAATTACCTAGAATGTGAAGAAGACAGAAAAAAATTAATTTCTCTCCATTATGTTGCAAACTTTTAATTTGTATAACACACCTGTGACTATGGTGCTTCAGGGGTTTGTGTATGTGTTGTCTTTGCCTCACCTTGACAACCTCTAATTAAAGCATCAGCCTTTTAATTTCAAACAAAACACACACATCATTTTCAAATTAATGTCAATTACAAATCTATGTAAGAGAACATACCATGGTAGAATGCTCCTCCAAAACTTGGGGGTCAATTGAGTCCATTGGATTATCTGCAGGATATGAGATGCATGTAAGAGAACATGCATCTCATTTTCTTCTTAATTATATATTTATTTGCATGTGTATCTCTTTCATGGTGGGCCCATCCCTCTTGGATTTATATATATATATATATATATATATATATATATATATATATATATATTAATGCACGTCATGAGCATGCATGAAGACTATAGCATGCTTCTCATTCTTTTCTTTTTTTCCTTTTATTTGGTTGTTATCTTATTCCTTCTATTTCTTATATTCTTTCGATAGTGCTCCAGGCTTAGTCTTGAGCTCATCATCGATTTCACTATTACCATACTTTTAAGGCTTTTAGATAACAAAAACTCCACATCGTGAATCAAAGCAAGTATTGGTGTTCCAAATGATTCATAGTTTCGCAAGGGATCCCGAAGTTGCACCATCAAGGCAATTGTGAAGTTGTTTCCCAACAATCCTAACGTAGCAGGATAGGGTTGAAGACTTGTTTAGTCTGAGAGTTCTCAAGTCAACAACAAAGTAATAATCAAAATCCTGTTTAGTCTAAGAATACCTAGGGATTTAGAGAAAAACAAAGAACAATGAGAATTTTATTTCATTCAAAAACTGCCCTTCATAGCCTGAAAGCTTACAATTAAATAGACAAACAAGAAAACCCTAAAAACATAAAAAGAGAAACAAATTGAAAATTTTCCAAAAATGGAAAATTCCTAATTGACATCATAGAATTAAAAATCAAAACCAAACAAAGTGAATAGCAAAAACGGCGCCTCAATCAGAGATTTGTAGACTAAGATATGGATGGGGGAAATCTTTCCAAAAATAGCAAAATTGCTATTTTCGATGCCCAAATGATGGAATTTGGCCGAAAACCGATGTCACTTGCCATTCATATACCAAAAGAAACAATAGCAATGCCATTTATATCTAAAAGCAACAACGACAATGCCTTTTATATACCATGAACTCATTTCATGTTTACAAAAATCTAATTAAATGCTGCAAATCTAGCAATCACACACTTTAGTAATTATACTCACATGATCCCACCATATAAATATATTCAATTCTTTGCTTACAATATACATACATATGTATATTTATATATATAATTTTGCAAAAAAATCAATAGGGAAAAATCCAATAGAAGGTAATTAGCCATTGCAGCATTGTAAATACTTAGATGCGATCATACGGAATCTTATCATGTATCACGTCATGAACCCTCTAATCAAACTTAGTATCTCCCACAATTGGTGTAATTCTTTCATACTTTTGATAGAAAAATGGCAACATGGTATTTCCAGCATTGATTTTATCAATGTAAATAATGATGTTGATGTCACTTTCATGATTTGTATTATTGTAATCACCATCCTTTTCTACACAGTCGGCATCACCGGTATTGTCTTGGTACACTTCATCATCGGTTTTAGGCTAACCATTGAGATCCTCATCCAGGTTTGCAAACATATATATACATATTACCAGCGGCTCGATAATGAGCAAGCTCTTCTTTTACATATAAAAGCACTACCTCAGATTGCTATAACCTGGCATTTAGCTCATAATTTTGAATCCTCAATAAACTGTTTTCTTCCTTTGTTTTAGCATGGTGATGAATACGTTGCTGAAGATTCTGCTGCTTAGATAACTTGTTAGTTTCATGTTCGAGCTACACAATCATATTCTTGTTCTTTGAATTATCCATCTTCAACAATTCATTTCAGTTGTTGGCATCCCTTCTCTTTTTCATAACTTCTTCTTCGATATAGATGTGCAGGCCAGCGACCTATCAGTGTAGAGATATGTCAGGCTGAACTCTCCTTGGTCGAGTCCTTGTTCAAGCTTGTGGCGGACCTCAATGTTGCATCGGTGGGGTCTTTAAACAATGTGAGCTTGCTATCGATAGCATTTTTATCACGATTAGGGCTTTCAAATATGAAGGTAACAGTATCGCCGCCATCATAAGCCTTGAGGATGATGACATCATCATTGTCGGTGCATTAGAGCATCTTGGAGACATTGTAAAAATTCATGCCCATGGAGAAGTTGCGGTTGTAGTAGCCCTCAAGACAGAATTGGACGAATTTACAAACGGTTTTGGGAGCTTCTTTGGGCCAAAACTCGATATTGATAGTCCTCATCATCGTCTTGAGTGCCACTTCTCCTTTGTCCGCTGCTCCAAGGTGTATACCGTTAATATGGTCAACATTTGTCACGCCCCAGCCACAAATCCGGGCTTGCTGATAGATCAGCCGCATCCAATGGTGCTGGGCCCCACTGGGTGCAAGGACTCAAATTTTAGATCTGGTCAGAGTCAACCCCAACAGACAAAACATGAAACAATGATACAGAATTACAAATAAAAGTAACAGTAACAAAAGTAATACAAGTATGGGCTTTAGCAGCCCTATAGAAATACAGTGCCACAATTAACAGACAGAAATCAAGAAAACACATGGAATACAAATCTCACTCACAGAAAACAACTACAAGGTCTACAACCTCAAAGCTCAGTTATTTCAACAAGACAGCAACTACAAAAATAAGACCCCAGAACAACCCGCCAATCCTAAGCTTAATCTTCTCCTGCGAAAGAAAATCACAAAGTATATAAGCCACAAGGACCTAGTAGGATCACAAAAATAATAGAGAATACAGATAATTACAGAAATAATCATAATCCAGACATAAATACAGAAAATGCTCAGAATACAAAAATAATCAAAAATACAGAAAATACGTGAAAACCAGACGTGTACATCTCCCTGACTAATAACTAAATCAACATAATTAGTAGCTACTTTAAATATCTAAATATGTTACTCATCATCATCATCACCATCATCATCATCATCATCATCATCATCATCATCGTGATCTTCTTCCCCAGTCTCTTCTTCTTCTTCTTCTTCATTTGCCCCCTGTCTTTGATCATCTTCTAAGACCTCATCCACTTCTTCAATATCACCGTGAACAAGCATACCTTCTTTGTCAAGATCTTCTGAGTAGATAACATTTCTTGGAGTAGACACTTTGACTTCTTGGTAAATCTCTCTATTTAAATCAAACTCTCCATTATTTGTAGAAAGGTGAAATCTATTTTTTCCCTTGGTCATAAACTCAACCCACCTACTCTGTCGATGTCGACTAGCCAAAGAATAAGGGCTGTAATCAACTTGGTGACATTGCTCAGCTAACACAAACAGTTCATTAGTAGCAAGTACTAATTTGTAATTAACTTCCACAAGACCATGGTTGGGATCAACATGAACACCTTTTTTAGTACCAAACCAATGGCAATTAAAAATTATAATTCAATTTCCATTCCCAAAATACTCCAATTCAATTATATCTACCAAGACATCATAAAAGTCTCAATCATAATCGTTATAAAAACTCCCCTTCATGCATACATCGCAATTTAATGCTGACTGATTATGACTATATTCTTTAGTATGAAACTTGAAATCATTCACAAAATACCCTTTATAGCAGATTACCAAACAAGATGGACCATAAGCAAGTTTAGCAATATGATGATCTATTTTAGAGATATTCTCTTGTACCTAAAAATTTATATCAAAAATAAAAAACTAAACATTTATATTAAACCAAGATGATTATGAATCACATATAGTTTAATACTTACATATTGTTTAAACCAGGATGTAAATGTAGTTTCTCATATTTTTTCCAATTCCTTATCAGTAATAACTGGTGTATCTCTTCTCACCATGTCATCAAATATCCTAAATTATGTGAATAACCAACACAAGTTAAGTAATACTTTGCGGCACTAGTTAAATATAAAGTCTTCAATATGACTTACTCAATGTATGGAACCATTTCTTCACAATTCTTAAGAACATAAATTTCTACAGCCAAATACTCATTTGTAGTTATGTATCGAGTATTTTTCTTTTTTGACCCAAGAGGACGTCTAGGATATCTAAAAATTGAAAGCCGTCCCATATGATCCTTCTCACCTCCATATATCATCATTACTTGGCACTTGGGTGAACTTTGTTTGCATGTCCTCTTCAAAATATAACGCGCAAAATGATGCAACTTCCTTAATAATATATGCCTCGCAAATAGACCCTTCAACGCTTGCAAGATTTTCTACTTTTTTTTTTTGAGATGATGTAAAAACCTAAGAACATTAACCGAGTAAATTTAGATTTATAATAAAGTTTTTAAATAATTTAAAATGAACATCATTTTGATATAAATCATCAACAAGCTACAATTGCTCATGGCAAGAAATCAACACTATTTTGAATAAATAGTCCAATTGGCCTTCTAGAACCAACGCAAACTATCTTTGAATGGTCCAATTGGCAGAATATCCATTGCAAGTGATCAGAAAATTAAATTTAATATATAAAATAACAATAAATGGATGCTAAACTTAGTTTTCTATTATGTAATATTCACAATGAAGGAGCATAAAAGAAATAAATGAATAAATTCAAAATAAAATCACTGAAAACATAAATCAGTACCCATAAACTCAAGATAAAAAGTTGAATATCACAAAATGAAGATCAAGATCAGACTACTTGAGACATTGAACTAGAAGCCCAAAAAAGATTTTGAGTCAAAATTGTATTTCAATTTTCAAGTCAAATGGTATACATTTAACATACAGATTATCATTTCAAGATCTGAACCAAATGAAAAAAATGCAATATATGGAAAAAATTCTCAGAAAAAGATGCAAGGTCATGACTCATTGTTAGCAGGATGGAACTTTAATATTGTAAACAATATGAGATTGATGCACTTTTTATTAATTCATCTGCAAGTTATAATTAGAGATTTCTTAATTTATCTTCTACCAGTTGAATGGAAGTTCAATATCTGAAGTTAATGCATTTATCAAATACAGATACATAAAAATAAATAATTAAATATGCTGATCTGAATTATGGAAAAGAATGCATTGCCTGATGATATTTTTGGAGGTGATCCTCCGGGCTTTAATTACGGCACCGATAAAAATGCTCCCAGTTATATAAATCCCCATAGAATCCATCCATCAAAGAAGGAATTCAGCAAAATAACACAATGAATTATTGACAATAAAAGCAAATAGATAACCATTAGTTGAGATTTGAATACCACGCCGCTCTGAGAACGGAGACACCGATTGAGATGGTGATTCCGATGGCAGTGAAGGTATACTGCGAGATCTGAATTAAAGAATTAAAAAGAATGAAAGATATGATCAGATTAGTTTAATATCAATTGCAATATATATAAAATCTTTCCACAAACAATAGGGCTCATTGATTGCCGGTGTTTGACGCAACTCTGACACCAGGGTGGGCTAGCGAAGACTAGGATCTGGAGGCAAGATACGGATCTCTCACTTCCCTCTCGGTGCACTTAGAAAAGAAAACTCACCGAATACTTAGAAAGAGGTTGGGCTTAGAGAGGAGGTTGTGCTTGCCGCAAGGTTGGTGAGAAGGTCGCCGGAGGGGAGGTAGAGATGGAGATGGTGCCGTTGTCATATTGGAAGAATAGATAATAAAAAATTTATATTTTAAATAATATGTCATTGTTAAGTTCATAATTTTTCTAAAAATTGAATATATATATTTTATCAAATGTTATAAAATAAATATTAACATAAATATATGAGTCCAAAAATTATAGGCCATTTCGTTTTTAATTAACTAGTTCACTAAAATTGATATAAAACCCAATTAAATAAACAATATTTACATAATGCATGTATTTATAATTGAGAGTTTTTATTTTTCAAATTTAATATTATTTGTCAATTTTATTCTCTATTTATCATATTTTGTGCTTTTTAATTTTTTTTAAAAAAAACTAAAATTTTAAATATTTTTTAGGATGGTAATTCATAAATCTAGAAAAAAATATTTATAAATGATAAATTGATTTTTGGTAATCAATTAAATAAACAATAATTATTAAATGCGTTTGTAATTACAAGTTTTCATTTTTTAAAATTAATTGAGTGCAAGTTTTTTTATTTTAATTAATTGAAACAAAAGTTAATTAATTAAATAAACAAGAGAAAATTAGTTATAAATCCCTCAAAAGTTCTATAATTGTATATTTACCCTCAGAAAAAACATAATTGTACATATACCCTTGAAAAATATAGGTAATTACGGATATGCCCCTATGGTTAGATTCCGTTAATCATATCAAACCTCTCCTCAGCTTAGCGCCTTTGGCGTCATCCATCACAATTGTTTGCTCGATGGCTACTAATGAATGTACAACATGCATGTATTTTACTTTGTACACGCATTCGACATGTATTAGAATCGTATTGTAAAATTCAATGATAAATCTAGTGTGCTTCGTATCTCAGGATTAGGGTAGTATTTCAAGACGAGAGGGATCCAAAAGAAGCATTTCAAACCTTAAAAAAATGAAGTTGAAGCTTTATCGGCATCATTTGAACAAGGACAAGACAAACTGGGTGGCGTATGGGCAGCTTACGGCCGTAACTAGATTTCAGAGAACATTTCGGGCATGTTAATGCCTGTAAGAGGGGATTCAGAGCCAAATCAGAGAACCTTACAGGCAAGGCTTATGCCTATAAGGATGCCTGTAAGGATCATCTAGAGGAACTTATAACCACAGCATACTCTCGTAAGGGCGGTCGCAAGAAGCAACACAATGAAGTTTACGGTAGTAAGTTGGCCTGTAACACAAACATAAGACCTTACGGATGTGACTTACATCCGTAAGTATTCCCGTAAGGCTCGTGACTATTTTTTTTCAGCTCTCTTACGACCACTTCCTTACACCCGTAAGCAGCTCGTAGGTATAAATAGAACTAAGAGGATTTTTAGGGCATTCAATACTTTTCTTTTGGGTGTTTCTTGGAGCCGAAGTTAAGGAAGATAAGACATGAATCTCCAGCACTTACGGGGTGATTTCAAGTGTGATTCAGATCAACAATCAAAGAGATTGAAGATCACAGCCGTTAAGTTCACCTTTGCGGCGTGCGTGGAAGCTTTCCTAGGGCTTCTCAGGCGATCCTTCATCGGTACGATTAAGAAGGCAGTTTTCATGGCTTTCATGTTTCATCCTAATATTTGTATCTTGGATGATTTCCCTCAATTAATGGAGCGCTAATTTGTAGATGTTTTGGCATAGTTAAACTCTAAGGTTTATACTTTTGACATTGGTTGTTGGAACTTTGATGCTTTAATTTTTTTCTTAATTGCAATTGTTTCTATTTGAATCTGATTGTGTATTTGAATGCTTGGTTGCTAACGAGGTGAAAGCCCTAGCTATCATGTTTTGTATGCTATGTGACGAGAAAAAATTCCCACCTAGCATAGACATGCCGCAATTCAAGTGGATAGTGACTATGCCTCTGTTTAGGGTACTTTGGAGACTTAGTCTCCCGCAATCCTTCCAAGTGAGTTACTGATTATCTCTATGTTCTTTGCAATCATGTGGAGTGGATTTTAAGAGAAATCGTATTTTTCTCTGTATTTGCATTAGGGGTAATCTCTTTCTTCGAAGGAGATTATCTACTTAAAAAATTGTCATTAGCTTACAGTAAGGTTTCTTAGAGTGTTAATGTGATTGTGTAGATGTCAATATCAGCTCTGCACCTATTTAGTTACTCTTCGCCTGAGAAATTAGAGTTTAGTATAATTCTAGAAACCTCTCAGTTCAAATAAGATTGCATGTATAGACAATCTTTGTTCTGTACTTCATAACCCTAGACTGAAACTATGCCCATACATCATTTTCTTCTTTGATTTTTCTCCTATTATTTTCCATATTTTCTTATCTTTGCTTGTTTTTGTTCACACACACAATATTCGATCACTTAGGCTATTTTTGGGGTTTAGTAGTACTATTAGTATTCACTTTCTTCCATGTGGAAAGATACTCTGCTTTTATACACACTTTATTACGCGATCAGCACGTATACTTGCGTCCCTATCAGCTACACCATATTGAAGAACTACATGAGAATCGTTATAATTTGTTGCCCTATCTCCAAGTACTCCATACCACCTATGCAGTCATGGTATGTGTCATGGTTTAATATGATATCGATTCATGTAGATATCTTGAAGCTCGGGTGCAACAATTGTTCTTAAGTCTCTAGTGTTTACGCTCACCACTAGGTGAGTATGCGGCACTAAGACATGTGCTTCAGCTCCTGTCCAATAGGTTCCAGATTAGGTTGGCCCATCAGTGTAGAGCTCAAGGTTCCTTTTGAAACCTCCTGAGTTAAATCTTGCTCGTCAGCAGCAGTGGCAACAATAGTAACTGTAGTAGCAGCAACAGCTCGAGCTTCTTCTTCTTCCTCCCTCCTTTGCTCCTCCAAGAGGTACCTCTCCACTCTCTGTATTTTGGACCTCAATGAAGCTAGTCCTCGTTGATGTCTGGATGCCATGGTTCTCACAATTATATGCAAAAGTGACTAGCTCTCCACCTGATTGACATAATAGAACACATATTCAGTTTTTCTCAATTTAAAGCCAAGCCCTACCAATGTAGGCCAAATAATTTACAGCTTCACTTTGCAAGTTGGGGGGTCAAAGAGTCTGTCAAGTCACATCGCTTTATTGATCTTCTACATACAATGACACTTCACATCGAGGCACGTATCCCAAGGCCTATTTTTGACACATCGAAAACATGTCGATCTCTGATTATTTTCAAACTGATTTGGGATCCAATTGGAATCCATACATTTATTATTTTCTTTAAATTTATTTTATTTTAAAAACAATTAATAAATTTTAGTTTTAAAACTGATGTTATTTCCAAAGCAATTAATAATATATTTGAAAAATTTGGAAAATATTATTATTAAAGAAACCAACCAATAAATTTTTAAAATGAATAATAAAATATAAATTCAAATAATATATTACTATTACATTGGTATTAAATATATACTTCCACAAAATGGAGTATATGTGTTCAAGGATTTTGGGGTTTTTTTTTTCTCTTTTAAACTTGGGTCAAATGTATATATTTTTAAAATATTATAAAAATAATATTAATAAATACATATGAGTGCAAATAATTATGTTGGCATATGTTTTTTAAATTAAATTTATTTACAAATAAGCTATTCACAATTCGCGCAAATATTTATAATTTTTATGAACATATTTACTTAATATATTTAAATATAATTAAAAATAAAATTTCTTGGTGATAATAAATTTATATGTTTTTCACAATTCCATTGGTAATAATAAAAAAAAATCTGTTGGCGATAATCAAAAATATCCGTTGGTACTAATCCGAAAATTCCATTGGTGATGGTAAAATATTCCGTTGGTAAAAGCGTTAAATTTCGTTGGTGATTATCCAAAAATTCTTTTGGTTATAATAAAAATTTCGTTGGTAAAGTGCTAATCCAAAAATTCTGTTGGTAAAAACGTTAAATTCTGTTGGTGATAATCCAAAATATTCCGTTGATGATAATACTCAGTTCTGTCAGTGATAATAAAAAATTCTATTGGTTATAGTCTAAATATTTTGTTGGTAATAATACAAAATTATGTTGGTAAAAGTGATAAATTCCGTTGGTGATAGTACCAAATTCAGTTAGTACCAATCCAAAAATTCCGTTGGTGATAATACTAAGTTAAGCAGGTGATAATAAAAAATTCCGTTGGTGATAATTCAAGAATTCCGTCGATGATAGTAAACAATTCCGTTGGTAAAATTGCTCAATTCCGTTGGTGATAGTTTAAATATTCCGCTGGTGATAATACAAAATTCCGTTGGTAAAAGTGGTAAATTCCGTTGGTGATAATATAGCATTCCATTGGTGATACTACCAAATTCTTTGTTAATAATCTAAAGAATCTGTTGGTGATAATACTAAATTCCGCGGGTGATAATAAGAAATTTCTTTCGTGATAATCCAATAACTCCGTTGGTGATAGTAAATAATTCCGTTGGTAAAAGTGATATATTCTGTTGGTGATAATAGAACATTCTGTTGGTGATAGTACCAAATTTCGTTGGTAATAACCCAAAAATTTCGTTGGTGATAATTCAAAATTCTATTACAAATAATTAAAAAATATTTTAAAGCTTAGGAAAAAATTAATAATTGATATGGACGCAAGTGTAAGTGCTGATCGTGTAATAAATTGTGCGTAAAATCAGAGTGTTGGTCTACAAGGAAGAAAGTGAATACTAGCAGTAACCCTAAACCCGAAAAATAACCTAATGCTATTTTTGGATTGAGGGCCGGTGAGGGAAAGTAAAGTAAAGCGAGGGTTTTGGAGGGTCAGAGTCGGCCCTTCCCTCATTTGGATAGATATTTTTAATTTTACGAAGGGAAAAGAAAGGTTAACTCTGGCCCTCCGAAACCCCACTTTTTCTGGTCCCCTGATTTGGGGTGCCGTTGAGGGAGAACCTCCTAAAATTTTAATTTTTTTTAAAAAACCTTAATACCTTTCATTTTTTTTAAATTAATTATATAATGCAACTTCATAAGTTTCTTCTTTTACTTTTTTCAATATAATTTTATTTTAATCAAGCATTCACATGACACTCATCACAGATCCTTATTTTTATGTATTTTTTTATTTGCTTATTTGTTTATTTGTTTGTTTATGTTGTGTTTATGTTGTGCTTTTTTATTTGTCAATTTATCCTTAGAAGAATTTATCTCAATAAAATTCTTTAATATCCAAATTTTATTCAAAGTACAAATAAAATTTAATTTTTGTTTTAGTGGGAAAAAAAACTAATAATTACCTAATTCAACATAATTATTATGCTATCAATTAAAATATTAGAATAGATTTACTAACAATATGATAAAGTGATCTTGTGATGATCCAATGGAGCTGTAGGAGAAATTGATCTTTAAATAATATATGATATACTTCCAAAGGAAAAATAAATGGTGATATTAGAGAAGAGGCAAAATTAAAGTATAAAAATTAAAATAATAATGATAATTATAATAATTTTAATATTTATTAAAAAACTATTTTTAAAGTGTGAATTTATTTGAGATATTCATAATGCATGTGTTTAACTAGAAATAAGTAATTTTTTATTTAATAATAAGGGTATAATAGGTAAATCATATTATTATATGTCCTTTCCTTTCGTTTCTTTTCTCTTCCATAACCAAACAAGGTTTATTAGAAACCTCTCTTTTTCTTTCCCTCTATAAAATTTATCTATCCAAACAAGGGTTGAACCCATCCTCTCCTTTCCCTTACTTTCCCTCCCTTTTCCTCCGCTACCCTATCCTTACTTTCCTTTAGACTTTTGAATCCAAATACTATATAAGTGATTGAATGTTGTGTATGTGAACAAAAGCAACCAAAGATAAAAAAAAAAATACGAAAAATAATAGGAAAGAAGTAAAGGAAGAAAGCGATGTCCGGGCATAGTATCCGTCTAGGGTTTTGAAGTACAGGACAAAGGTTGTCTAAATATGCAATTCTATTTAAACCGAGCGGTTTCCAGAATTATATTAAACCTCAATTTCTCAGGCAAAGAGTAACTGAATAAGTGCAAAGCTGATATAGATATTCACACAATCACATTAACATTCTATGAAACATTAATGTGAGCTAATAACGATCTCTTAAGTAGATAATCTCCCTAATAGAGAAAGAGATTATCCCTAATGCGAATACAGAGTAGAAATGGTATTTCTCCTAAATCCACTCCACATGATTGCAAAGAGAACGGAGATTATCACTAACCCACTAGGAATGATTGCGGGAGATGAAGTCTCCAAAGTACCCTAACCAGAGGTGTGCTCATTGTTCTCTCGAATTGCGGCATGTCTATGTTAGGTGGGAATTTCATCTCGTCAAGTAGCACACCAAACATAATAGCTAATCTTTTGCCTCGTTAGCAAAAACACATTCAAAGACAGATTCAAATAGAAATGATTGCAATTAAGAAAAGAATCAAAACATCAAAGATCCAACAACAAATGTCAAAAGTATAAACCCTAGAGTTCAACTATGCCCAAACATCTATAAATTAACCCTCCATTAATGGAGGGCAAGCATCCAAGATACAAATATTAGGAGGAAACATGAAAGACATGAAAACCCCCTTCTCAATTATGCCGATGAAGGATCTCTGGAAAAGCCCTAGGAATGCTTCCACGCACTCCACCAAGATGGACTTGACGGCTATGATCTTCAATCCCCTTGAATATTGATATGAATCCCCTTTGAAATCGCCCCTTAAATATTGGAGATTCGTCTCTTATTTTCCCTAACTTCGCCTCCAAGAAACACTCAAAAGAAAAGTGTTCAATCCCCTAAAAATCCTCATCAGTTATATTTATACCTTACTGCTTATGCACTGCTTACGAGCGTAAGGCCGTGGCTGTAAGAGAGCTGGAGAAGATAGTTACGAGCCTTACGGGAACACTTACGGCCGTAAGTCACGTCCATAAGGTCTTTTATTTGTATTACGTCCAGCTTACGACAGTAAGCGTTGGATAGTAAATTTCACTGTGCTGCTTCTTGGGAATGCCCTTACGAGCGTATGATGTGGTTATAAACTCCTCTGGATGGTCCTTACGGGCATCTTTATGGACATAAGCCTTGCTCGTAAGGTTCTCTAATATGGCTTCAAATCCCCCCTAATGAGTATAAGCATGCCCCAATGTTCTCTGGAATCGACTTACGGCCGTAAGCTGCTCATAAGCTACCCAGTTTGCCTTGTCCTTGTTCAAATAATAACGAGAGAGCTTGAACTTCAACGTTTAAGGTCTGAAATGCTTTCTTTGGCTATTTCTCTCTTTTTTCAATGTTGCCCTAAGCCTGAGAATACTAAACACACTAGATTTGACATCAAATTTCACAATACAATTCGAATATATGCCGAATGAGTGTACAAAGTAATATAAAATATATGCATATTGTAGACTCATCAATAATGTTCATAAACTGAATTCCAATCGAATATTAGCGATGGAATATTCTGTTAGTGATGATATAATATTCCATCACTATTGTCTTCATAGCTATCAAATCCTTTCCATTAGAATTTTATCACAAATCCATTGGTGATATTAACTTTCACCCAAAGAAAAAATTTATTAGAAATATTGCGTCTTTGATGCCTATATTTTCTTGTTAGTGATATAAAGGGACGGAATAAATATGTTGAGGCAATAACTTAACAACTTTTAATATGATTGAGCATTAATAAAGTTAGTAGAGTTGGTTTTTCTTAACTATTGAAAAAGATAGGTTATAAATCACAATAAATATGGATGAGGATGAATCATGCTCTATGTACATTTATGCACTTGTACATAGCACATTTACTAATATATTTTAGTAAAATCATATTTATTTACATGCTCTCACAAAACATTTATATTTACTCGTAAGAATATGGTATGACTAGTAGTTTAATTTTTTATAAAAAAAATTTAATTAATTTTTCATTAGCTTGTAAGAAAATAAACACCGATTTATAAAGACATAAACAAAACCTGTGTTTACAAAGCTTTAAGTATATTTTTTTCCGAAGTTATACAAACAAATAATATGTTTTAAAAAAATTACAAATTAGTTTTAAAAATCATTATGACCAAAAGTCCCACATAAAAATTGCTATCTATCTAATCCAATATATAGGCAAAGAACATCTTAATTTCATTCCTCAACAACCCGAGCATGTACTTTATTTTGGAAGAAATAAACAAGTCAGTATGTTTATATAGCTTTCGGACAATAAATGTCTCGATCGATCCATCCGTCCATGAGTTGTGCATGCACAGGTCTTTTAAATATTCCACTCACTTACATTTAATGGGAATCTCTCATCACTCATGAACACATTTTATTTGTGAACAATTTAAAATAAAAAAAATGTATTAAAAGAATAAAAAAATTAAGAAAAATACTTATATCTGAATTTTACAACTTCAAGGGTAATATAATTGACAAATCCAAAATGTACTCTTATCTGAATACAGTTTGAATATATATATATATATATATATATATATATATTTATTAAACCTGTTTAAAAAAAAGCTATGAATTGATTGACAAGTACAATTCCAATATCCTAATTTCATATTTTTTATAATTTTTATAAAAAAATTAATTGAAATTTTATATGATTTTTCTAAATGTATAGAAGCAAAGAAAATGAATTCGCCAACGACCATTTGGTCTATTGGCATCGGGTCCTTTGCGTAGGGTGTTTGTCTCGAGTGTCGAGCGTGGTTTCCCGAGTTTGATCCCCATCTCCCGCAAGGTAAGGGCACGGTTCGGTGGTGAGCGTTGCTCCCTCACGTGTTCGTCTCTAGGTTCCTGCGCTTGTCGCCTTTCTAAAAAAAAAAAAAAATAAATTCTTTTTTTTTTCAAAAAGACTTATGAAAATAAACCCTCAGGTAAGTCACTATTTCACAACAACATCAAACCCAAAGCAAGAAGAACATAGAGCATGCCTCAACCATACAAGGACGGAACAATATGGAAAAGGCATATTTACTTATTTATATATTCTATTCCTCTCACCCAAAAATGATATTCCTTTTCACTGCCCTCTTCAAAATTGATGGACTGCAACTAAAAAGCATTTTATGTCATTTAATTTTTGACCATTAACATAGACAAATAAATAACAATTATTTATATAATGATATTTATTCATAAATACTGAAAGTACTGTATAAGTATTTTTTTATATATATAAAAATTAATATTCAGAATTATTTATTCAAATGATGCAGATTTTCACTACTTGGATTAATTGTGTTGAAAAATATAATGTTTCATAACAACACAATAATACTATATTACCCATTTTCAAACATACACAAAGAAATATAAATAAAAAAGAGTTTAAAACAAAACATTATTTAACAACAATCATTAACACAAACTCATGATCATCTTTACCACCAAAACCCCTTCAAAATAAATAAATAAATAACAACCATTTAGTTCCCTGTTATTTGTCTATCCTACCGTCAAACAACCCACTATTTAACAACCACCTCAATCCCTTCAAACCCTCACTACCAAAAATGGAACTAAACAAACACCATGACATTGAACATCCTCCTTCTCATCATCATCATCAACAACAGCAGCAGCAGCAACAACAACAACAACAACAACAACAACAACAAACACACTTGCCAAGAATCATCCTAAGCTTCACTCTCCTCTTCCTCGGAGCTGGCGGCCCATTCCTCCTCCGTGTCTACTTCATCTATGGTGGTAGCCGGAAATGGTTCTCAAGCTGGCTCCAAATGGGAGGTTGGCCTGTGCTTCTCCTTCCTCTTTCCGTCTCATATCTCCGGCAATACAAACAAACAAAAAAGGTCTCATTTTGCATGAGTTCTAAGCTCACTTTGGCTTGCTCTCTTCTTGGCCTCTTCTTTGGCCTTGACTGCTATTTGTTCAGCTTCTCCTCCGCCTACCTCCCTGTCTCTACTGCTTCCATCCTCTTCTCCACTGAACTCGCCTTCACTGCTTTCTTCTCCTTCTTTATTGTCCGTCAAAGGTTCTCATTCACTTCCTCTATATATCTATATTTATATATATTTGGTAGTTCAGTAGATATATATATATATATATATTACAAGAGTCTATTTATATATACTTAATAATATATATATATATATTACAAGAGTCTATTTATATATACTTAATATTAGTGTTCATCTTCATCATCAGCATACTTGATTGGCATTCCAATATAACTATGTAGAGTATTTCAGTATATTTCTGGAGTCAATAGTTCATATTAGTGTTCATCTTTAGTTGTTGATTTTTGATCATATATGGCTTCTTAGTCTTTTTCGTAATCCGCTCTTCTAATATATATATATATATATAGATATATTTATAATAACTCTCTTTTTTTCCGCCCAAGATTCTCTTTTAATATAGGCTTGATATTAATTTCAGTGTGCTATTATTGTATGAGTGTAGAGATCTGTGATATTAATATTGGTTTACATGTTGGACCTGAGACCGGAGATCTCTCCTTCTTCTAATGGCTGGAGAAAAGATGCACCTTTGGTGCAAGTTCACAGGACACACACACACACAGAATTTCTCTTGTTCATTCAACTTAGAAACATACAACCAAAAGGATTCAGATAAAAGGTCATAGGAACCTTTGAGAGATTGACTAAGATATTACTCTGTGACACGTGCAAAAGTAAGAGCATTAACTCACACCATCCTGGCTTAAGATTTCTACGTGCACAATATCATCTAACATTAACTAAAGCCATCCTTTTGTCTTTTCATACTGTGAATATGCACAGTTCCGTGCATATCCCATCGTCTCCATCATCCAAGCTGGCGGACATTAAGTACCTCAAAGCTTCAATCACATCTTAACGTAACTGTTAAAGTACTAGTTCATATTTACGTATACTTCTACATACATGACACTGTTTATACATACTATTTGTACATGCTGTCCCTATTCATATATATTATTTGTAAATCTCTAATACCATGTTAGATATAAGAAAAATAAGAGTGATTTCATTAGGGCAATAACCCAATAGATATATACAAGAGAACCAGGAGTGAGAAACTTGTTTGAGTCTATAAATAACTCGACGAAATACTAATAATATTTTTCTTCCATATGTTGTCGATCTCCACCAACCAACTTGCTAATTTTTTTAACTAAGATACATTGTTTCTCAATTTCAGTTTTTTGTTGACAAACTCTCGATTTATGATCTACCATGAGTTTGAGGGAGTGTGTTAGAATATTAATTCATACACTTATACTTTGTACATGTCCTTGTTCATACATATTTTTTGTACATTTTTTATATTTATTTATTGGGTTGTTGCCCTAATAAAATTATTCTCATTCTTCCAATATCTAACAATGACATTTGAGTTTCCATTCTGATAACAATTTAACTCCTTCAAATAATATATATATATAATATGCTTTGCAAGAAAAAATTAATTATTATTCAATTTTTTCTTGTTAAAATAAAAAGAATATTTATATTACTTAATGGTAAAATACCTAGGTTAGTCCATATATTCTTTTAACTTTGCCCTTTTAATTCTTCTACTTCAATTTAAGCTTTTTTAATCCTTCTACTCTTAGAATGAATGCAATCAAGTCCCCCAAAACTATATTAATCATGAAAGTAATTAATATACTATACAATTAATCATTAATAATCATGGTAGTGTACACAATCCAGAAAAATAATACAAATTCTTTACCTTTTATATAAATTATAGAATGTATGAGCAATAAAAGTTACTAATTGGCATATTCAAAGTGTAGATGGGGGACTTGAATACATTTATTAATCAAATAGTAGAGGGATTACAAAAGCTTAAATTGAAGTAAGAGAAATAAAAGAGCAAAGTGAAAAGTACACATGGACTAGCCTGGGTATCCTACTTTACTTAATTGGTGCTAATTATTATAATTAATATGATAGTCCTCACTAGAATGAATTATAAAAATAATATAATATGTTTTGTATATAAACAGATTTACTGCATGCTTAGTGAACGCTATTGTGCTTCTGATGATGGGATCTGTGGTGCTTGGGCTGAGAGCCGACGGTGACAAGCCGAAAGGAGAAAGCAACGGTGAATACTGGACGGGGTTTGTGATGACAATGGGTTCATCGGCATTGTATGGGTTGATGATGCCATTGACACAATTGGCGTATGAGAAGAGTAAGCAAAAGATGAGCTTTGATTTACTCTTGGAGGTCTCTCTAGTCACTGCTTTCTCTGGTGCTGTTTTTTGTCTTGTTGGAATGCTCATCAATAATGATTTCCAGGTCAGATAACTGAGCCTCTTATTTCATTTTATCTCTTTTTTTTGGAAATTTAATTTTGTATTTTTAAGGGTGCTTTTTGTATAAATGCCCTTTTAAGTTATATATGTACCTATATTTTTTATGGGGGTTTTTTGAAAATTTTCTTTTGATTTTTCCAAGGGTGTTTTATAAATTTTCGCTACATGAAATTGATGAATATTATTCATTATTATTTTTTTAATAATGTAAATAAGAAACCACAAACAAATACACACATTCTTAAACCTTGATTTCCCATATAAGAGTCAAGTGCTTTAACAATCTAACTATTGTAGCAATGACATTATTCCAAATTAGAAAAATAGTTTAAAAAATTTACTCTATTTTTAATGGCCTCTTAATTTATTGGCACTAGATCTTTTATATAGAAAGTTTATGATAAAAATACATATATACTGAAATATTAACTCTATATTTATGCATGTCTTATTCTCAATTATAATAAAAAAAGAAATAAAAGGCAACACAAATAAAAAGTAGGAAAAGACAAATAAAAAATTAATTGGTATGCAGCAAAGAAGAATGATGTGGAGGGTTGTTTACTTCAACTTTAATAATGATATCTTCCCCAATTAATCATGCCATCCACAACTTCAAAAACACACTAATCTATTATCCTATGTCAAATACTTCTTAAAATCAAGCTTAAGACACGTCAATGAAGTTATCGACAAGAATATGAAACTTTCATACCCACTCAAGGCATACAAATTCATACTAATTAATAATTAATAATTTTCATATTAATGATAAATATTCATTAATTTTTATATTTTTTTAAAAAATATTAGTTATTGAATATAAATATATATAAATGCAGGCAATTCCAAAGGAAGCAAGAGAGTTTGGGCTGGGAGAAACAAAGTACTACATGCTGATAGTATGTGATGCAATACTATGGCAGGTCTGCAATATTGGATTACATGGTTTACTTCTCTACGCGTCCTCAGTGCTCGCCGGAATCGGCGATGCTCTGCTAGTTCCAGTGGTGCAAGCCTTGGCCGTAATCCTGCTGGACGAGAAGTTCAGCGAGTTGAAGTGCCTCGCCCTTGCTCTAACCATCTGGGGTTTCGCTTCGTATCTTTACGGAGAGTATCAACAAACCAAGAAGATCAAGAAAATGAAAGAGAGTGTTGCACTTGAGTTACCTGGTCCATAGGCAACTCATGTATGCATATGTCTTTGTTCTCCAAAATGTAATGGCATATACATGTCCAAATTCATCTAAATCATTGATCTTGAACAGACCAATATTATCACATTCTCTGAATTGGCTCTAAACAAGAAATAATTAAGTGAACTATGAATCAACATTTTACTAGTGGACACACAATTTATAGCTAAAAGATAAGTATTGTATACACAAAGGACCAGTAAATGAAATTCAGTATATAAAACAAGGAAAATGAAAACATTGCTCAACTGACCATCAACAAAGACAACTACTGGTTACATTGATTTCAAACTGACAGAGACATCATTAAAATTATTAGTAGGGCAAGCAGATTCGCTATCAAAACAAGTAAAAAGAAAACATTACTGAAATGACCATCAACAAAAGATAAGTTGAGATTATGTAATAAGATATAGAAGAGTGGCTAGAGAAAAACAAATACAACAATTCTCTATTAAGTATTTCATAAAAAGAGGGTATGGTTAACAGATAGTTTCAAAGGAATTCTCCTTTGGTTGCTGTGACAGATATATTGTGATACTATGACATTCAATTCAGGTTCCAGAGACTACCAGTCTTCAAATAGCAGCCAAAATGTTAGAGAAACCCCATAGACACATACCTTTGATTGTATTTTAGTATGCTTTGCGAAGTTGGCATGACAGAAAACATGCACTCAGCGTATTGATCTCGTCAGAAACTTGACAAAGTATTTCATCACACAGCAATGAGTAGGTGTGGAAGTTTGTATCTCATTGCAACAGCCAAAACCAGGAACAAAATTCAATTTATATCCTTGAATGAGAAGAAGAAAACAGCCACCTAATCTGCATGACAGAAATTTGACTATAATCTTGTGTGAAGGCACTTTTGGTCATGCTTCTGCTCAGCAGCAGATGGATCAATAGTAAGAAACCGATGCCAAGCATGAATTTGGGGCCGATTAGATAATCAGTGATTTGCTGCCACCTGTAATGTTTAACCAGTAGATAGCTGCTCATCAAGCCTGTTATTCATTTCCAAAATATCCATTGTGTTTAAAGACACATGTTATAAGAATTGACAATTCAACTACAAAAGGGAAATATAAAAGATTGTTCTAAATCCTTTATATTCGAAAATGTTAACACCGCAAATCCTTTACAGTGTGATATTGGCTGAATACAAATATGCAGTGGCGGAGGGAGGGGGGGCAAGGGGGTGCTCAAGCACCCCCTTGGCCCCCAAGTTCTTCTTAATTTTTAATTTTTAATTTGGGTGCTTCACAGCTTGAGCACCCCCTTGGCAAAGTTTAGTAGATGAGCAGCCCTTGAGTCTTGACAAAGCTTGAACTGTAAAGTGTTGAGCACCTAATCATCAACATTTATTTTCAATTAATTAATTTAATGGGTTAACTTAACACATTTTATAATGAGCCCATTGCCTTTTGACCTTGTCAGTGTGACTTTTTTTTATTTTATTTCCACCGTTTGATTGAAACAAGTCATGATCTTAGCCATTGATTTAGCCAAATTCTTTCTTTGAGAAGAGCCTTTGCCCTTTGCCCTTTGCCCTTTGGTGATCTATTGATGAACTGATCCAGTGTCCCAGACTCCTAGTGATCTGCCGTTCTCCTCATCAACTCGAAGACTGCCAGTGCCATAGGTACTTCCAAGTTCCAAACCTGAAACCTCCCTCGCTCTTTCCATTTTTTTCTCGATGATATTTATACAAAGCCTTTAATGATATTTTTTTTCAGCCTAGCCCTAGTGGCAACACAGTGACTGTAAAATTGCTGGATTTTGGGGTATCTTTCTCTTCCAAATCATCTACCAGATAATCAATTTTTTTTTTCTTTTTTTTTTAAAAGTGTTCTGTTAAGGATTCAGGACTGCATATATTAAGAATTCTACATCATTTACTCAATATAAGAAAATTAGTCCAATTAAGTGTCTATCCTTGTTAAAGTTTTCAAGTGTTGTGCTTGAATTAATATAATTTAGTTGTTTAAACAGATTCAAATTTCTTTAGGGCATTAACAAATAGTTCCATAAAATGTAACCTGAATGGATCAATGTTTTTGAGAAATCTAATCAAGCTGAGCATGTATGTTTATAGAATTATAGCCAGGCTTTCCTTTATTTGATATGAAACTTTGTACATGGTTAGCCCACATAATACGTGGTTCTTCTAATATGTAACTATGTTGTAGAATTCCAAGTCTGCAACCAACTCAAAAAACTTTTGGTTATTTTAGGTGTTGTGATTTGTACACTTTCGAAGTTGGGCCCTTTTTTTTAATCTATATTCATTGTACATCTTCAGACATCTTGTAATACATTAAATATATCTTTGAACCAAATGGTATGTATTATGTAAGCATAAATGCATAATGACATTTCAAAGTCTATTTCCAAATATATTTTGTTTTCTTCGTATATTGCATTGATGTCAAGATGGAAGGAGCTTTTAATGGATTTGTTTTTACAGCCTAGCCCTAGTGCACACAAGCCTCCAAGCCCACCATCAGCAAATTCACTAGAATAATTGTTTATTTGTTTTCTCCACCCTATTGTTGACTTCATTGCCACTATTCAGGTAAGGTAAATAAAAATTTAGTTTTTATGATTTTATTAATTACGTTATTTGTTACTTATGGTTTTGATTGAGTTTAGTTGTTTTTTTAATTACATTATTTGTTACTTTAGGTTTTAATTTCTTGTTGAATTAATTATTATATATATAGATATGGAGAGGTTTTTTAAACCTAAACCAAAAAGTTGTGAATCGGGAACAAATATTTCTTCTGAAGCTAGCACTAGAGCACAAAAGAGAACTCGTGTTGAGTTCAGTCCAGATGATATCATTGCTGATCCTGGAATTCGCCAACCAATTGAAGAGTATGATGTGGGTATTAGAGATCAAGTTCGAAGATCGTATTTATTGAAAGGACCATGTCAACCAACTGGATATGACTTCCCAAAAAAACAACAAGGAAAAGAAATGCGACGCTTTCAAGAAGCGTGGTTTCAAAAGTATGATTGGTTGGAATATAGTGTGGCAAAAGATGAAGCCTATTGTTTTTATTGTTTTCTCTTCAGGCAGGATAGAAGTGAAAAGGGAGCAAGTGATATTTTTACAAGAAAAGGATTTTCTAATTGGAGAAAAGCACTTGAGGCCTTTAATCAACATGTAGGTCCAGTAATTAGTGCACATAATGATGCTAGACGACATTGTGAAGATTTTACAAATCAAAGGCAAAGTGTGTCACACGTGTTATCTTCTCATGGGCGTCAAATGGAGATCAATTATCACTCTCGTCTAACAGCTATTCTAGATGTTGTACGAATTCTTTTAGTACAAGGTCTTGCATTCCGTGGTCATGATGAGCCTTCAAGTTCTAAAAATAAAGGGAACTTTCTGGAGATACTCAATTGGTATGCAAAAAGGGTTGAGAAGGTTGGGAATGTTATTAATGAAAATGCTCCAGGGAATAATCAATTAACTTCTCCAATGATTCAAAAAAACAAGCTGGGTGAATGCATGTCTTTGCAGAGACAACATTAGCAATTATTAATGAAATTGGTGACAGTAATTTCTCACTAATGGTTGATGAGTCTCGGGATAAATCAATAAAAGAGCAAATGGCAGTCATTTTGAGGTTTGTGAACAAGCAAGGTCGGGGTTGTTGAAAGATTTCTTGCGATTCGACATGTAGCGACACTTGACATTTTTCTCTAAAAAGTAACTTTTAGATGAATTATTTTGCTCGTCATGGTCTATCAATTTCAAAAATTGAGAGGACAAGGGTATGATGGAGCCTCAAATATGAGAGGAGAATTTAATGGTGCGAAGACATTGATTTTAAAGGAAAATCCTTTCGCATTTTATATCCACTGCTTCGCCCACCAACTACAATTAGTAGTTGTTTCTGTTGCCAAGGGTATTCTGGTTGTTTCTAATTTTTTTTGTTATACAAATATGATTGTGAATATCGTGGGTGCGTCATGTAAAAGAAAAGATGCATTGCTTCAAACACATCATCAAAAAATTGTTGAAAGATTAGAGACTGGTGAGATTTTTTCAGGAAAAGGAAAGCATCAAGAGACAAATCTTGCAAAAGCAGGAGATACTCGTTGGGGTTCACATTTTACAACTTTGATTCGTCTCCTGACAATGTGGGAATCAGTTTTGGAGGTGTTTCAAAATGTGTGTCAAGATGGATCAGTTGCAGATCAAAAAGGTTTGGCGTCAAGCTTGATTAGTAAAATGGAAAGCTTTGAGTTTGTCTTTGTCTTGCATTTGATGATGAAAGTGTTGGGGATCACAAATGAATTATCAAATGCTTTACAATAAAAAGATCAAAATATTGTCAATGCAATGGCATTAATTGATACTGTAAAAGATCGTATTCAAGATTTAAGGGATAACAGATGGAATGAGTTATTAGAAGAGGTTCGAAGTTTTTGTGATAGAATGTATATTCCAGTGCCTAACATGGAAGACAAAAATACCGATTCGGGGCGTTCTAGGCGTGAAGGGCGATGGATTACTTATTATCATCATTATCATGCGAGATTTTTTTATTGCGATTATTGATTTAATTGCCATTGAGATGAATAATCGGTTCACTGAGACAACTACAGAGTTGCTAACTTGCATATCATGTCTTGATCCAAGAAATTCATTTTCTAGATTCCATCATGCCAAGCTACTTCGTCTTGCGAAATTTATTATGATGATTTTTTTCTATACAAGATCTTCAAGTTCTAAAAGAGCAACTTCACACATACATTCATGATGTTAGAAGATGTTACGATTTTTGTTGAATGTGATGATCTTGCAAGTCTTCTAGTGAAACTAGTTGAAAGTAGAAAGCATTTGGTATTTCCGTTGGTTTATCGCCTTATTGAATTAGCTTTGATTTTACCGGTGGCACAGACATCAGGTTGAAAGATCCTTCTCGGCCATGAATATCATCAAAACCGATTTGCGCAATAAGATAGGAGATGAATGGTTGAATGATATGATGATATGCTATATCGAACGCCAAGTGTTTGAAACAATTGATGATGAAGATATTTTGGTTCGATTTCAGAATATGCAAAACCGAAGGATTCAACTCCCACTTCGTTAGTGGTATGTATATTTTTATATTTTTATATTTTTTTAAAAAATTAATTAGTATAATCTTAAATTTGGATTAATATAATTAATTTTTTATATTTATTTTTTAGTTAAACCCAGCACCCCCTTGATTTTATTTCTGGTTCCGCCACTGCAAATATGGAATCATGTTATGGCACAATAAAAAAATCAACAATAAATGCAAATCATATGCTTTACTTTAAGATTTAAACCCATAATAATATTGCAGGTTTTGTATTTCAATCAAGATTTACTGTGGGGGCAATATACAAGCTCAAGTTCCGAGTGAATTTTTTAAGGCAGCATTTTTAGAGGCGACATTAGGAATTTTTGAACTATACTAGTGTCTTTGGGATATGGAGTGTTAATGTTAGTGGCAGTTTACACCATGTAGGCATTTCTTGAGAAACCAAGCAGAAGAAGATTTACAGATGAGTTAATTTAGAAAGGGAGAGGGAGAGTGAGGTTCAGTTGAGTAGCTTAATAATGAGCTGATGAGTAGCATGCCTACTCACAAAGTGGAATGGAAGAAAAAGCTCTAATAGGAAAGACAATGAAATAGAGAAAGAATTATCAGTTACTGAGAAACTATATTGGTGGTGTTTGCAGGAGAAGATACCAAATTCACAACAAAATAAAAGAAAATACATAAGAAATACAAGTCGCACTTCTAGAATGAGTAAACCAAGATCAATCAACTCCATTAAAAGCAAAGCTTTCATCACTTTTAATTGAGTATGTTACCATGTTATAACTCTTACTATATCTAGATCTTAAAAATTGATCATGGAATAGGGTCTTCATTAATCACTATGGTGAACACTTTGCATATAAATTTAAATTCTCACTGTTCTAAACTATTTGTGTGATGCTTTTTGTCAAATCAGTGAAATTTTGCTCCCCCCTGCTCTGACCTCCCTCCTGCTCTGACCTTGCACATTCCTCCGTCGCTCCCCTCTTGCCATGGCAAGCGGGGACTAGCACCCGGTCCCTCCCTCCCAACCTGCGCTTCACAAGTCCTAGGCGCAGATCGCATCATCTCTTCGCCAGTCTTCGGACAATTCCCCCTTGCATAATGCCCACATCCTATCCAAAATTAAAGAATCTACAACTACTTCCTTAAACTGGATGAAGACACTTTGAGCAGAGCTCGCCTAAAGTTCCATCATGCACTCTATGGGAAACTCTTCGGCAAGTCCCCTCATTTTGTTGAAGTTAAAACTGATCTCCTCGCCAAATGGAGCTCTTTTGGGGATATCTCCATCTCCAACATGCCCAATGGTTTCCTTCTAATTCGATGTTCCTCGCAGAAAACAATGCAACATCTACTCCTTGACGGGCCATGGTCTGTCAACGGCATCATCCTGCAGCTCTTGCCGTGGAAGCCTTTCTTTAAACCTACTATTGCTAAGCACTCCACAGCAGCCATTTGGTTACAGCTCCATAACCTTCCAGTCGAGTTCTGGGAAGGGGAGACCTTGGAAGTCATTGCGAACCAGTTTGGAACACTGCTCAAGGTTGATGAGTTCACTTCCACTCTTAGCCGGTCTAAGTATGCCCGCATTTGTGTTGAAGTTGACTTGTCCAAACCCCTTTACCGGGTTTTTGGATTGGTGATGATATCCACCGAGTTTTTGTTGTTGTTTTGTATGAACGCTTACCAACTTTTTGTTATTCTTGTGGGATGATCGGCCACGGGAGTAATTCATATACTAGATCCGTAACATCCGGTGCCGCTAGGAACAACCTGTCTCACCCGGCGTGGCAGACGGAGCCTGGTTCTAGCTTGGTATCAGATGTTCAAGATCAACACATGGACGACTCTGACCCTATTGGAACACATGGAAGATAAGAATCCTGAAACTGATTATGGTCCTTGGCTCTTGGTTTCTCGCTGGCGCGGCGGCACTCACGGTCGCGGTGGCGGTGCACGTGCCAGTCGCTTGACCAACGGTGTTGTAGCCGATCCGAGTTCCGAGATCGACGTTGCTCGAGGGGCCGCTCCTCGCAGCTTACGTGGCGGAAGAGCATTTGTCCCTAGTGGGCAGCAGCCTCCATCGCATGTCAGTCCTACTGTGGCGGCTGCTATTTCCCAGGCGCCTGCCCTTTATGACCAATCAAATCCTAGTCACCTATTATCTCTCCCTCGCTCAACGTTCCAATTAATTCGTTTGAGTCCCAAGGTGAGACTTTGCTTGATACCAGCACCTTGCCGCCTAGCCCGATCAATCAAATCGCACCCCTTCACTTATCCCTAGACAAAGAAAAGAGAATTCATCCAAGCCGTCAACCCTCCCCACCCCCTATACTTCTTTCTTCTCTCCAGAATCCTCATATTTCCTCTTCCCAACTAAACCTAGCTCTCATTCTACCCTCGTTGAGAAAGTTTCCAACGTTCTTGAGGAGGAGGACATGGAAGAAGACAACAGCCAAGAAGAAGAGTTCTCTGATGATGAACAGGATGACGAGATGTCTGAAGAAGAGAATCCGGAAGATAGCCCTGACGATGCCATGACGTTGTTTCAATATCAAACTGAAGCCCGCCGTGAAGCTCTTGTTCGAAAATGATCTAGCATCTCTAGTACATCTCCTAAGAAGGGGAGAGTGGAACCCGGATAAGCTGGCCCCTGATGTTGGGGAGTATCTCTTTCCCATCTATTCTCATATTGTTTCCTATGAATGCAACTAAAATCATATGTTGGAATTGCAGGGGCATCTCCGTACGAGATACCTCCTCTCGTGTCTTCCATCTTATTTGTTCTCATAAACCGGTTGTTGTTTGTCTTATTGAAACAAGAGCTAATGCTGATAGACTCGATCGTTTTTGCAGGAAAATTTCCAAGAACTGGGATTGGGCTTCTATCCTTTCTGATGGCTTCTCTGGCGCTATTATCATCCTTTGGCATAAGTCCATCAGGGTTGTCACGTCTGTCTCTGTGTCTAAGCGTGCCCTCCATATTATTATTACCACTAACTCCTCTAAAACTTTTCTTATTTTAGTTATCTATAATTGATCGCGTTTTCGTAATCAATGCTTTCTTTGGAATGAGCTCTCTAAGCTCTCCGCCCTTCATATCCCCTGGCTCATCCTAGGAGATTTTAACACTCTTCTCCATAGGAACGAGCATAAGGGCGGTACATTTGCGTATTATGATAGAAAAGAGAGATTTTTTAGAGACTTTATCGAATTTAACAATCTGATTGATTCAAATTATTCTGGTCCACATTTTACCTGGTGTAATAACTAGTTCGGCTTAGCTCGGCGTTGGGCTAGGCTTGATAGATGTTTAATTAATCTGGAATGGGGCAACTCTTTTAATTCTAGTTCTCTGAAGCATCTTTCCCAGTCTTTCTCCAATCACTCCCCGCTCATACTCTCTTCTGCTCCGTTCTCTTCCCATTTTATGAGAATTTTTCTCTTTGATAATAACTGGTTGGATTTTATAGGTTGTCATAATGCCATTCGGGATGCCTGGAACTGCCACCCTCATGGGAATCCTTTGCAGGCCTTCTCGCACCTTCTTTCTTGTGCCCGCTTTAATCTCTCCAGCTGGCATAAGAAAGGGGTCAACTCGCTTGAATCCAATTTGATGGCTACTGAGATCGCTATTAATAATCTTGAAAATTCTGATTATAATTTAATTTCCCAATCTCTTCTTATGGATCAGTATACTAACCTTGCTAATTTGTAGCGCTAGTGCAATACCAAATGGGCCCAGCGTGCCCGTTTGCTGTGGATAAAAGATGGAGATAAGAACATCAAGTTTTTTCATGCTACTACTCGTATCCGTGCTCACGCTAATTTCATTTCTCAGGTTGCGGATGCTAATGGTAACCTTTGTCAGGATCATGCTAGTATTGAGAGCGCTTTTCTCACTTTTTATAAAGATCTCTGGTTGGTCCCTTTTGCTGAGTCCAATAGCCTGCTTGCCCTTGTCCCCAACGATCTTCCTCGCATCACCAACTCAATTGTCAACTCTCTTGTCAGGGAGGTCACCAAAGCGGAAGTCTATCAAACTTTATTAGATCTTCCCACTGGTATGTCTCCTGGCCCTGATGGTGTTTGCACTGAGTTTTATCGCAGTTTTTGGCCTATTATCGGTGATCAACTCTTCTTAGCTATTCGTTGTTTTTTTGAAAGGTCTATTATCCCCTCGTCTTGGGGTAAAACCTTCATCACTCTTATCCCTAAAAAAGATAGGCCTTACAGTGTTTCTGATTTTAGACCCATCTCTCTTTGCAATGTTAATTTCAAAATCATTTCCAAACTGTTGGCCAATCGATTGCAGCTTGTTCTCCCTAGTTTGATCGGTCGAGAGCAGGCTGGATTTGTTTCTAATCGTTGCTTTTTCGATAATATTATTGTTGTGCAAGAGATAGTTCATACGTTAGAAACTGATATCAAAAACCCCCCAAGGATGCTAATAAAACTCGATATAGAAAAAGCTTATGATACAGTTAATTGGAGTGCAATTCTTGCTGTTTTTGCCAGAATAAATTTTCCCGCTCTCTTGATTTCCTGGATTTCTACTTGTCTTCGCTCGTGTTCCTTCTCTCTTCTGATCAATGGCAATCCTTCTCCCTGGTTTCCCTCGTCCAGAGGAGTCCGCCAGGGAGATCCCATTTCTTCTTACCTGTTCATCTTAGTCTCCCAGATTCTCACTTCCAATCTCAACCGAGGTTTTTCTAGTGGCATGATTCCTGGTTTTGTCCCGAGCCTTAACCATAATTTTAATCATCTCATGTTTGCTGACGATTTAATCTTAGTCACCATGGCCTCTAGGAAAGCTGCCCGCAGTATCATTCACTACTTAGAGGCTTATAGTCGCATTACCGGTCAACGTCCCAATCTCCTCAAATCTCAAATCTTCTTCCCAACCTGGTGTAACAAGCATGTATCCTCTCGCATCTGCTCCATTCTTAATTTAACTCAAGCCTCTTTTTCCTTTAAATATCTCGGTATTTTAATTTCCCCTAAACATTTAGCTGCTTCCTCCTTTAAACCCATGGTTGAAAAAATCCGTCATCTTTGTTCTAGGTGGAGTAATTATAATCTTTCTCAAGCAACTAAGACCACTCTAATCAACTCCTCATTATTCTCTATCCCAACTTACACCCTTTCGGTTTATCCCATTCCTGAATCTATTATCTCTGAAATTACCAGATCTGTTAGGAAATTTTTTTGGTGTAGAAACAGCAATGGAAAGGGCATCCATAATTTGAATTGGCAAGTTGTCAATGAAGGTAAGACTGAGGTATTAGTAATCTTTCTCTTGCAAAATACTCTCTGATGGCTAAACACTTTTTTAATTATCTTAACAAAGGAGATGCTATTTGGGTAGATATTCTGCGGTCTAAATATGGTGACTTTAATTTCTGGAAGAACAGTGCCCCTACCAAATGTTCCTGGTTTTTTAGAAATCTTACTAGGATTGCGAGTCACATCAAGCCCAATTGCCGTATTAATTATGTTAATCCGGCCAGGACATCATTCAATTGGGATCCATGGTGCTTTGAAATTCCCATCGCACTCAAACCTACTTTTATTAATATGGAAGTCGATGTTGATCTTCTCACCATCTCTGATGTTATCATTGGTGATAGATGGAATGAGACTCAATTAGAACATGTTTTCGGTTCCAATTTTAATGTTCAAGAATTATCTTCCAGCACCATTGATCCCAACTCCTGCAATCATTGGATTTGGAATCCTAATACCAAACATCACAAAATAGCTTCTTCTGTATACAATCATCTGAATCATAATCTCACTCATTCCAATTCCTGGTCTGGTTGGCAGCTTCTTTGGAAGATGGATATTGCCCCTCGGGTCAAGCATTTCCTTTGGACTTTGTTTCATGGCCGTCTCTCTACCTCCAATTTTTTATTTCATTTGAGACTTGGCCCTGATAATCCATGCGCTCTGTGTGGTCTATTTCCTGAAATGATGGATCATCTGTTCTGCCACTGCAGATTAACACGTACATCCATTTCCCTATTGGTTTTGCTGAGGGATCCTGGCTCACTGATGGGAGCCATTCTAAGTACTGTAAATTTATCATTGCAGCAACCGTATGGCTAATTTGGAAATCTTGCTGCGATGTCATCTTTCGTAACGCTACCATTAATATACCTGTTATTGCTTGTAGAGCTTTTTTCATTTGCAGGATCACATCGCTGGTAACCGATGCTTGCTCGGGCAAAAACTTATCTTGAACAACTTCTCCTGTGCTGATGAACAATTTATGTTCTCCCATTCCAGCTCCAACCCGGGTTCCTTGGTAAGTTCTGCCGGCTTCTTTCTCTCGAATTCTAACTATGTTGTTAACCTTGCAAGTTGCTGCGCTATTGCCATGAATGACTCTTCAATGGATGAGCTCTCTGCCCTCAATGTCGCGCTCCAATCACTCTTAGTCAATCGACTCAATATCAAGCATATATTTGTCAACACATCTACAACTCTCAGCATTCTCAGTCGTCCAAACCCTGTCATCGCGTGGAGGTTCAGCTTTCAGATTGCCAATATCAGATCACTGTAAGATGAGCTGGGATCTCCTACCTTTCATTGTATTCCCAAGATTTGGATGCTCCCTGCCATCAACCTGGCCACCCATGGCGTCAACTCCTCTGATGTCAATCTTTTCCTCTTCGGACGTGATCTTCCCCATTGGATAATGAAGTCGTTCATTGATTCTGGATTTAAGTTCTAACTGTAACAATTTCTTCCTTTCTTATTTTCCCAGCTTAGTTGCTTCTTTTGTTTCCATAGCTTTATTTTAATAAAATAGCCCTTGTGGTTTTTTTTTCAAAAAAAAAAAATCAGTGAAATCACAATTAAAATAAATAATTTTATTTCAAAATCAAAATCAGTTCAAAGAAAAGAAACAAATTAATTTGAAGACACATAAACTAACCAATTTCCATCTGCGAAGCCATTGTTTTCTTGAATAGCTTCTTTTTTGGCAAATTCTTCCATTAAAGCTCGCCGACATTCATTTAGTTTACTAAAGAAAATGAGGAATGCTTGTATGAATGAATTCTCATAGACATAGAAATCCACCAAGGAAACAACCAAAAATTACTGTAAAAAATGGTGTAACTTCTATAAAATAAAATTTAAACAGAAAATCTTGGAATAAAAATTTAAAAGGTAAAATATGAGATCAAAAGAACCCATTAAGGATCAAATGTGCTTACAAAGGAAAATGTACAGGGGAGTGTGAACAAAGCTAATCATTGGTCCAAGTGGCAGCCAACATGGAAACTATTCGTTGGAAAGGTTGTTGTTTGAATGGGTGGCAGTTATAGTTAGTTATTTATATGCGTTGATTCATGCATGCTTCTTTTCAATAACTGATGCATCCTTTTGTAAAGGTTACAATCAATAGATGCAATTGTTATTATAAATTCATGTATCTAAAACACTGTAATCTAATTAAGTTCTAAGAAAGCAATTCAAGCAAATTTTGTTTTTCATATAATTGTTCTGAAACATAGTATTTTTCTTCTCTTTAATTTCATTAATTTGGTATCAGAGAGCCAGGTTCTTAGGTTCTCAATTTCTCAGATTTTCAGATTCTCTGGTTTTTCAGGTTTTTCAAAAAGATCAAAAGCATGGCATCAAATGGTAATAGCATGAGTATATCTCAGCCTACACGTCCCATGTTCAAAGGAGAAAACTATGATTTTTGGAGCATCAGAATGAGGACATTGTTCAAATCTCAAGATCTATGGGATTTGGTGCAAAATTGTTATCATGAGTAAAATGACTAGGCAAGATTGAAGGAGAACAAAAAGAAAGATTCAAAGTCTTTGTTCTTTATACAGCAAGCAGTCCATGAAACCATTTTTTCCAGAATTGCAGCAGCAGAAACTTCCAAACAAGCATTGACAACCTTGCAGCAAGAATAGCAAGGTTCCTCTAGGGTGATAGTAGTTAAACTTCATGCTTTAATGCAAGAATTTGAAACTATAAGCATGAAACACAATGAAGCAGTACAGGAATTTATTTCAAGGATATTGGCAATCATTGATAAGATGTGGGCCTTTGGAGACGCAATTATTGATCAGATGATTGTTGCCAAGGTGTTAAGAAGTCTAACACCACGTTTTGATCATGTAGTTGCAGCTACTAAGGAATCCAAGGATCTCACTCAATTTTCCATAGGTGAGCTTAGTGGATCACTTCAAGCTCATGAAGTGAGAATGAATAAATCTGCAGAAAAATCAGAGGAGAAGGCTTTTCAGGTAAAGACTGATACAATTACCAAGTATCCTTGAAGAATGGCAGGAAGAGGTTAAGGTAGAGGTCCTTATAGAGCCAAACTTGGTGACAGAGGAAGAGGAAGGCATATAGAGCACAAGCAGTTCACTGATCAAAAGAATTATAAAGGTAATGTGCAGTGTTTCCATTGCAGGAGATTCAGGCTTATTCAGGCTAATTATTGGCATAAAAATAAAGCAATGAATGTGGTTGAAAGCACAAAAGGCAATGAAGATTCAAATATTTTTATGGCACATTGTGAAGAAGTTGGGAGTGAAGATAGAGCATGGTTAATAAACAGTGGATGCTCTAATCATATGACAGGAAGAAGAGAACTTTTCAGAGATTTAGATGAAACAAAAAGGTAGAAAGTTAAATTGGGAGATGATAAGGAGATACAAATGAGTGGAGAAGGTACAGTGGCTATCACAACATCAGAAGGCCAAGTCAAGCTATTGCATAAAGTTCATTATGTCCCTAATCTTGCATATAATCTATTGAGTGTTAATCAATTAATATTCAGTGGATATTCTGCTCTATTCTCAAATCAAGCTTGTTACATCAAAGATGCAAAAACTGGGCAATTAGTGATTAAAGTTCAAATGACAACAAACAAAATGTTTCCACTTGACATTGCACAAATGGAAAACTATGGACTGGTGTCAAAGGAACTGAATACTTCTATACTATGGCACTTGAGTTATGGTCACTTGAGTGAAAAAGGTCTGAAATTACTTCATAAAAAGGAAATAGTATTTGGACTTCCTCAAATGGATCAATTGGAAGTATGTGAAGCTTGTATTTATAGAAAACAGAACCGAAGAGCATTTCCAGGTAGTGCAAATTGGCGGGATTCATCTCAGCTTGAACTCATCCATGCAGATGTATGCGGCCCCATGCAAATGGCTTCTCTTGAAGGTAACAAGTACTATTTATTATTTACAGATGACTATACTCACATGAGTTGGGTATATTTCATTAAATACAAGTCCTAAGTATGTGAGCAATTGAAAAGATCAAGGCATTTGTTGAAAAGGAATCAAGTAAGAGTATCAAAGTATTGAGAATAGATAGAGGAGGGGAATTTCTCTCTAAAGAATTCAAGACCTTTTGTGGAGAGAATGGGATTCAAAGACAGAACTATTATAGCAATGGCTCGAAGTTTATTAAAGGAGAAAGATCTTCCAAATTGTTTTTGGGTCAAGGCTGTTGCAACAACAGTACATATACTGAATATTTCTCCAACAAAAGTTGTGCAAGATATAACTCCCTATGAAGCTTGGAAAGGAGTAAAACCCTCGGTGGGTTATTTAAAGGTTTTTTGGTTTCATAGCATATTCTATGATTTATTCTCAAAAAAGACAAAAACTAGATGACAAATCAGTGAAATGCATCTTCATTGGATATTCAAATAAATTCAAGGCATACAAATTATATAATCCAATGAAGGGGAGAGTTATAGTTAGTAGAGATGTCATCTTTAATGAGGGTGCAAAGTGGAATTGGAAAACTGAAGAAGAATCCCAAAAGAAGATCTCAATTGAAGTTGCAGAAGATTCAGTATTTCCACCTACATCTAATGAAAGTATTGTTCCAGAGAACATTAATCAAGGGATTGGTTTAGAAGAAGGATCAACATCAAGAGATCATTCACATAATTCATCCAATACAACAAATGGTGAAACATCAGAAGAAGTTACTCCAGTATCAAAGGTCAGATCTCTAAGAGAACTACATGAATCTTATTCTTATGCATTTATATTTGCGGATCTAATAACTTTTGAAGAAGCTATTACAAAAGAAGAATGGCAACAAGCAATGAAGTAAGAAATCATAGCAATTCAAAAGAACAAAACATGGGAATTATCTAAATCACCTGAAGGAAAAGAAACTATAGGACTGAAGTGGATATCTAAAACAAAATATCATGCAGATGGATCTATACAAAGGCACAAGGCTCAGCTAGTAGCTAAGGGATATTCACAAGTGCAAGGAGTGGATTTTCAGGAATCTTTTTCACCTATTGTGAGATTAGAAACTGTTAGAATTCTCATTGCATTGGTTGCACAAATGCAATAGCCTATATATCAACTTGATATAAAGAGTGCTTTTCTAAATGGAGAGCTTCAAGAGGATGTATTCGTTAATCAACCAAAAGGTTTGTGATTGAAGGAATTGAATATAAAGTCTATAAATTGAGGAAGGCTTTATACGGTTTGAAACAATCCCCAAGAGCTTGGTATAGCAAGATAGATCATTACTTCATACAATATGGGTTTGATGGAAGTGAAAGTGAACCAACTCTATATAAGAAGAAGAAGATAGGAAGCAATGATCTATTGCTGGTTTGTTTATACGTGGACGGCATCATATATTTAGGATCTTCACAAGAATTTAATTGAAGAGTTTAGATGGACACTTTTGAAATGAGTGATCTTGGGTTAATGTAGTATTTTCTTGGGCTAGAAGTGAGACAAGGGGCTGATGGAATTGTTCATTGTCAAAAGAAATATGCAGAGAGTCTTCTATACAAGTTCAACATGAAATAATGCAAGAATATTTTGACTCCAATGAATGCAAATGAGAAGATGCAGTTGCAAGATGGTAGTGGCAATGTTGATGAAAAGCAATATGGAAATTTAATTAGTGGGTTGAATTACTTGGTTCACACAAGACCGGACATTTCTTTCTCTGTTAGCATGGTTTCAAGATACATGAGTAATCCTACAAAGTTTCATTATGCTATGGTGAAGAGAATTTTGTGTTACATTGCAGGATCAATCGAGTTTAGGCTGTGGTATAGTAAAAGTTCAAACTTTAAATTAGTTGCCTTTACTGACAGTGATTGGGCAGGTTCTTTGGATGATCGAAGAAGCACTTCAAGAATTGTATTTATGTTAGGTTCAAGTGCTGTTACATGGAGTTCTCGGAAGCACAGCATAACAGCATTATCATCGATAGAGGCTAAGTATGTTGATGCTACATCATCAGTTTGTCAGGCAATATGGCTGAAAAGGTTGCTTGAAGACATGGGGCATCTTCAAGATGAAGCAATTGAGATCCTATGTGATAATAGACCAGGAATATATATAACAAAGAATCCAACAATGCATGGGAGAACCAAACATGTGGATATTCGTTTCCATTTTATAAGAGGACTAGTTGCAGATGGAAAAATTATTGTGAAACATTGCATATCTGATGAACAATTGGCATTTTTATTCACAAAATCTTTACCAATTAACTAGCATAATTATTAGATGCCTAACTTTTTTGAATGTCATCCATACAATATGAAATAATTATAACATCAATGATTTGGAATTATTGATGTCATCCATCCAATGTTATAATTTTCCATCCAATGGATGACTTTTCCAAATCATTTTATAATTTTTTTGTCATTCTTTTCTTTGTAGAATGACAAAAAAATTATAACATTCAAGTAGAGATTATCATAAGCAATACCTCTTGCTCTTAAAACCAAAAGTTGTCCAGGCTGAGCTCCTTTGGGTATTTGGAAAATAAAATGATCTCAGATTATTAGATGCCTAACTTTTTTGAATGTCATCCATACAACAAACATTAGGTATGCACCAAATAGATGATGGAATTTACTTATCATATTGTTTTCTTGTATTACTGCTACAATAATTATTATAAAATATATTTAGACACTAGAGAACAACAAACCTAGAACCTCCATACCTTATAGATGGGGCTTACCGCCGTAAACATTCCCATAAGGCTCGTGACCATCTTCTCCAGCTCCCTTACGGCCTAGTCCTTATATTTGAACTCTAGAGTTTATATTTTGATTATTGGTTGTTGGATCTTTGAAGATTTATTTGTTTTCTTAGTTGAAATCATATCTATTTGAGTCTAATTGTGTAATTAAGTGCTTAATTGCTAACAAGACAAAAGCCCTAACTATCATACTTGGTATTGCTACGTGATGAGAAGAAATTCTCACCTAACATAGGCTTGCCGCAATTCGAGAGGATGGTGGGTACACCTCTGGTTAGGGTAGATTATCTACTTAAGAGATTGTTATTAGTCCACAATAAGGTTTCATAGGGTGTTAATGCAATTGTACAGATGTATGTATCAGCTCTGCACCTTTTCAGTTACACTTCACCTGAGAAATCAGGGGTTTGTATAATTCTAGAAATCTTTCGGTTAAAATAGGATTGCATGCTTAGACAACCATTGTCCTATTCTTCATAACCCTAAATGGATGCTATGCCCAGACGTCACTTTCTTTCTTGACTTCTCTCCTATTATTTTCAGTATTTTCTTGTTCTTGCTTACTTTTATTCACACATAACACTCACTATTTATGCTATTTTCCAGATCTAGAGTTATTACTAGTACTCACTTTCATCCCTGTGGACCAACACTCTGCACTTACGCACACTTTATTATGAGATTGGCACGTATGCTTGCGTTCCCATCAAATTTTTGGCACCGTTTCCGAGGAAGAATAATGATATTAAGAACACTTGAATATCTGTCACTTTAGCCATTTCTTTTTTTCTTACTTTTTTTTCTTTTGTTTTCTTATTCTTTTTCTTTTGTTTGATTTCAGTGTATGTGACACACCTGTTGCGTGCGTGTATCGCAAGTGCATGGGTGTTGAAGGAATAAAGTACCCAATAGATCGAGTAGTCGAATCTACAAGGAACGGAAGTATTAGTAATGACTACTTCTAAGTTATCTAGTCGGAATCAAGAATATGATAAAATGAACTTAATCACGAGAAGTATAAATGTCACAAGTAAACACGAAAGAGTAAAAATAAGGGAAGTCTCAATCAATGAAAGTGAGGTCTCCGGGCAATGCTCCCCCTAGAATTTAACATTAAGCGCAAGATTCACAAGTGTTTCTAAACCGAGTTAATCAAGTCGAGGAAATCCAAGAATAATCAGTCATTGCCTCCAAATCACCGATACTAGTCCCCTACGAAGTCCCGGTGGAGAAATCACTCAATCTCAACACCTTACACCACATATGACTCCAATAGACTCTAGGGATTCTTAAGAGTACATCTAATTCCTAAGGATAGACCTAACCCTATTTCTTGGTGAAAGGTCCTTAACCCCCTACAAGGTCCTGAAAAAAAAATCTCTCAATCTCAACACCTCACACCAAATATGGCTGTATAAAGCCTAGGGAATAGGAAGATAGAATGTACTAATCGGAGGGTAAAGGGGACACTCCACTATCTCATGACTCACCCTCTCAACCATCTTCAACCTTGAGGTTTTAGCCCTAATGGAGACTTTTCTCTAACCAAGGCAAACAAATCATGCATACCAGTTAACCATAACATCAACTAGGCAAGCAAGTAATAAAAAAGCAAGATTAAAACTTAATTAAACTCGGATTTAATAGAAAACACAAAGTAAATCAATATAAGAATAAAATCCTAGGGTTCATATGCCCAAATACCTACTACGGCTTATCCCTCCATGGGGCAAATTACAAAACAAATAATGCAATGTAAAACAATGAAAACCATGGATTAAACCCCCCTTGAATATGTGATGATGGCTTTGATGGGTCGTTCAATGTCTTGAAGGATTCCTCTCCGAAGCTAGGTCGCCGATGGCTTCCTTAATGCTATATAGAGACTTACTATTGACTATTATCATAATGTTTACAGTCATTTTAATAGCATTGTTAGCACATTGGTGAGAGGATTTGAGCTTTCTTGACTTTTGTCTATCTAGCAATTGTTAGAATCGATAGTTAATTATGAAAAATTTTCTTTTAAAAATAAAGGTTGGAGGATTGTTGTGGCATGTGTCCTATTTCTGTGCACCATAGCACATAAAAAAGCCATTCAAGAACTAATGAAATGTTTAGCATGAGGAAAATGTTTTGAAAAAAGTCTTGAAAAGCTTAAAGTGGCCAGAAGTCCTAAAAAAATTTATCTTCTATTGCGTATTGGAATATAATCTAGAAAATTTTTAAGGAGACCATATCACTTGGTAAAAAGATTTATACAAAGTAAAGATTGACTGCATTATACATTTCATTAACCCTTTTGGTAAATCCATACACTAAAAATATAATGACAAAACATGAGAAAATATTCCCTAAGTATATAAATTTTGGAAGATTATGATGAAATCAATCCGTGAAGAATGATTGTTTTTTACAGAATCAACAGGAGATTTTTCTTTAAAAGTAAAGCTAGAAGGATCACTATGTCATGTGTCCTGTTTTTGTGCATCATAGCATATAAAATTGTTATTCACGGGCTAGTAAAATGTTTACTTTTAAAGGAGAATCCTCCATAGTTAAATGTGTTGATTATGTATAAAAGTAGTCTTCATGGACTAATTAGACCATAGTCTCCCTAAATTATTTACCTAGAGAAGTTATACTTATGCCTTAGTTTTATACAAAATAGACAGGAGATTTTTCTTTAAAAGTAAAGCTAGAAGGATCACTATGTCATGTGTCATGTTTTTGTGCATCATAGCATAATAATTGAAGTTAAATAAACTAAGCTTTCTCATATCATATTAATTGATAATCATATAAAAAATATGTCCCAAAAAACACTTAATTTTGCATCATGGAAAGAATAGTTGAAGATAAATAGACAGTGAAGTGATTCATGTACAAAAACAATTGTGCCTATGCATAAGCAAATTAGCAAACTGAATACCATCATCTTCATTCATTATTAATAAAGAACATTGCTGTTCCAAAATCTCCATTGTATTATATGAATTAAAACATCAAGAAAACAACTACAGTAGAAACTACTAGCTCTGTTCATCCATTAAAAACATATGAATATTCTACTAAGCATACACAAGTCACACAACCAATGAACATAAATCATACTAGCAACAAATAATCAGGTCACATTGCTAGAATGTCGCAAACAAACTATCTTAAATCAACCCAAAATTCAAGAAAGAACTTTCTATTCTTTAATATAACACAACAAAGCTGAACTTTTCATCAAGCAAAAGTTGAGTGGTTTCTCAATCGGTCAAGTTCTCGTACTGAAAAATGAACAATAGCATGTAAAGGGAATAAACATCAAACAGATAAACTTCATAATCGAAAAAATTAACAATTAATAGTAGCCAAAGCAAAACTAGATCATAGAGAGACATCAAATCATCGTCAGAGGCTTACAGCAAGCTGTATGACGGAAACACCTAGATGGCACCAACGAAGCCTCAACAAGCCATTTCACCTGAAGAATGTGAAGAAAAAACATCATTCATGGGACGTTTATTTGAGGAATGACAACCTTGCTTGGATATGTATATTTGAGGAGTGAGGCATACCGCTGTTGCCGACGAAGTAAAGGAACCGAAGATGATCCAAAGAAAAGAGGAAAAGGGCGACAAGCTTCAAAGCGACGCTTTAGGCATGCGGGGACGCCGAAGAGGTGGATATAGATGAGAAGAGAGATCTTTGAGGCAGCAACGGCGGTGGTAACTCCGGTGAGTCCTAAACGGCGGTGGAGAATGCGGCGGAGAACATGGCGACGTGGGTGAGTGGCTTAGGGATTTGGGGGACTTAGGGAGTGAGGGAGACTTCATTAGGGATTTGCCCAATTCTTTTGTTTTTTTTATTTTTATTTTTTTAAAAAGAGTTTTATTTAATATTTAATATTTGGAGAAATAAACCATTATAATTTTAATTTTAATTTTAATTTGAATCATGAAATTTATATTATTATTTGATATGCATAAGAATTATAAATATTATAATTACAATAATTTTATTTATTTATTTTTAACTGATCTCAATTAAAAATATTTTAAAATAATTAAAATCAAATCTTTATTGGCCAAAAAGAAAAACACATTCATTTTCTTATAATGCTAGTAGTCAATAATAATGTTTTAAAAAAAAATTACTACAATACATAATTGTTTATCTAAAATTATATAATCACATAAAATTATATGTAATAAATTGATTTATATAAAATAACAAGTTGACTAATTTTCATCAGCATCTATTTAGAACTCAATAGTAACTCTACATTTTTTGTTTATATTTAATTATATTGGTTTTTGTTTTAAATTTTTTCATATATGTACTATTTATATTTTATATTGTTTGTCTAGTGAGATTTTGAATAGAAGTGCAAATAACAATCTTATTTGTTTGTAAATTAAGTAATTCTCATAAGTTTGTAAATTAATTGATTAATTTATATATCCAATTGATTTTTTATTATCATCTTATTTTTCACGATATTCTTATAATTTATAGAATAAATTATTATGACATTATTTTTATATTTATTTTATAATTTTTAATTTTTTTTATTTAATTATGATTGTTAATATAAATATAAAATTCAATTTTGATAATATTATTCTCCATCAAATATAAATATAAAAATTAAATAAAATTTGAAATAATATATTAAGAAAAAATTTAAAGTATTATTTTTAAATTATTCACCATAAAAATGGATCTGCCTAAATTGTGGGTAAATATTTAGTATCAAAATCTTATATTTAAATTATTATTATTACATTAGGATTATCCATAACTATTTACCTACAAACATTTCCCTAGATAATCCATGGGTAAAATTTAGGCAAAAAGTTCACATATTTGATTAACCAAGGATTACCCATGAATATGTTCCCATGGATAACATGTCTGGGTAATTTGTAGGTGATGGTACAAAATTAAATTCTTTTTAATTTACCCAGGGATTACCCACGATTGCAATACACACAAACAACTTTACTGGGTAATCCGTGGGAATATTATATTTACCCACGGATTACCCATGAACAATTCTCCCACGCAAATATTCCCTGGATATGCCGTAGGTAATTTCCAAGCGCGAACTATCCACGTTTTTTACCCACAAATTACCCAGGGATGTATAGTACCTGGGTAAATCCGTGGGTAAATCCGAATCTATTCCCTAGGTAAATTCAATATATTTTATTTTATGAATTCCTTTCTATTCCGTGGGTATTCCCTGTGTATATACCCATGAAACGTGTCCCTAGGTAAATTGCGGTGGGTAAAATGAAATTTTCTTGTAGTGTATGACGAAGAAGGAATCTATCAAATTTGGTGAAAAACTCCCCCCAAATTCAGAAAGACCTCCTCTCTAAACTCTAGCCGTTTTGCCTCCCAAAACCCATCAAAGAGTCTCCAAAGAATAGGGCAAAATAGCTATTTAAACTCAAAAACCAGTGCCTCATGTAATCGCGTGGGCTTCCACGCACCCGTATGGGCTGCAGAATTGCCCACAAGACAATGTGGAATTTTCACACAGTCGCATAAACAGTGTTTGCTACAGTACTTTTACATGAAGAAAGCTCCAAAACACTTCTCTTGAGGCCACATAGAGATATGGGAATGTGGCTGCCTTTGCTGTAGTAGGTTATAAGGCTTCTTGTCGTCTAATCATCATTGGGAAGGCTCTTAAAATCTTCACACAAGTCGGGATATGGGAATGTGGCTGCCTTTGTACCCTTCTAACTCAAAATCTAACTTGAATTCTCTTGAAAGTTGGCACACACCCTCATGTGTATAACCTCCGCTTGTGTCTTGATCCTTATGTTACACAAAAGACTCCCAAAATGTGCCTCATGACATATCTTTGCTTCCTTTTCTTCTCTCAAGGCCTTCACAACCCTATTTGCACAAAGGAACACCAAATATAATTTATGAGACATAAAACATGATAAAAATGATTCTCAATCCATGTAAAATATATAAAGAAACATGTTTACTCAAGCACTTATCAATATGTCACCAAAGGGAAAGACAATAAGATCGGCAAAAGGCAAGAACAGTATAGAAAAAGTGATTGGAACCAGATTGAGAACAACTTTACTGAACGAGACAGGATCTTTTACACTAAGTGTTGAGGGAGAGTAGCTAAACACCATGGCAGATTAAGGGAATCGACACAGGACCCTTTCAAATTATGCTTGTCCCACTCTTAAAGGTTCTCAGTCAAGTATGGCGCACCCACCAATTGCAGCAAACAACTTTGAGCTTAAGCCTACATTTGTACAGATGGTGCAGAATTCAGTACAGTTCCATGCATGGGCTACCAAACGAGGATCCTAATGGTCACACAGAAGGATTCCTTGAAGTTTGTGATATGCTGAAGATTAACAATGTTTCTAATGACCCAATTAGACTGCGCTTATTTCCATTTTCATTGAAAGGAAGAGCTAAGCAGTGGCCTCAAGCCCTTCCTCAAGCATCTTTCACGACTTGGGAGTAGCTTGTCGAAGCGTTCTTGGCACATTATTTTCAAATGGGAAGAACAACCAAGTTACGTCAAGAGATTACAGCTTATGCACAATTAGACACTGAATCACTATTTGAGATATGGGAGAGATTCAAAGACTTGTTGAGAAAATGTCCACATCATAAGCTCCCTAAATGGATGAAAGTTCAAATGTTTCATTAAGGCCTCAATCTGAATACCAAGCAGCTCATTGATTCGGCAGTAGGAGGATCAGTTGGCAGTAAGACCCCAGAGGCGGACAAACAATTGATAGAAGAGATAGCCATGAACAACTATTAGTGGAATTCAAGAGGCAAGTCAGTTTTAAAGCCAGGCAGGATGATTGAAGTTAGTGAAGTCACAGCATTAGCAACCCAGGTGGAAGCTTTAACCAAAAAGATTGACAGCTTGTCTACTCAAAAATCGGCTATAGTCATGGCGTGCGATAAGTGTGAGGGAGGACACCTTTCTTCAAATTGTTCTATTATCAGAGCGGCGCGTGGACCCATCGAACAAGTGGATTTCATTGGTAATGCCCCTAGCAATAAGGAAACCCCTACAGTGGTACGTACAACTCAGGATGGTGGAATCACCCCAATTTCTCTTAGGGAAATTAAGGGCAGTAGTAGAAGCCCCCGCCAGGGTTTCCTCCTCACCAACAGAATTACAAGAGACCCACATTGGAGAAAGTGCTCACTCGGTTTATTTAGAGTACAAATATTAGGTTTCAGCAATCAGATAACCAATTCCAAAGCATAGAAGCATCGATGAGAAACCAATAGGCTTCTTTTCAGAATTTGGAGAACCAAGTGGGACAGATTGCCAAATTATTATTTAAACAACCTTAAGGAAGTTTATCGAGTAAAACTGAAGCTAATCCCGTAAGCATCTCAAGGCTATCACTCTTCGGAGTGGTAAGGAGGTGGGGATGGGTAGTGAAAAATTGATGGAGAAGGAACGCACACCATAAATTGAAGTTGTTGAAAGTCCGGCAATGGAAGGAGAAGCTACTCCAAATGTAGAGAAGAGAACGCCACCACTAGTGAAGGAGTATGTTCCCCACTTCCCTTATCACTCAAGGTTGAAGAATGATTGTACGGATGAACATTTCAAGAGATTTCTATATTTGTTGAAGCAATTGCACATTAATGTACCATTTGTTGAAGATCTCTCTCATATGCCAAAGTACGCTATGTTTCTCAAGGGCCTACTAACAAACAAACAGAAATTTGGGGAGGTGTCAACAATGACATTGAGAGAAGAAAACTCTGCGTTGCTTCAAAATTGACTACTGAGGAAGCAAAAAGATCCATGGAGTTTTACTATTCTTTATTACATTGGTAAATTAGCGGATCTATGTGCTATTATTAATGTGATTCCTTTCCCCATGTTTAGGAGAATTGGACTTAGTGACCTTAAACCAACTAGGATGACTTTGCAACTAACAGACCGCTCCATTATGCATTCTAGGGGAATCATAGAGGATGTGTTGGTTAAGGTTGATAAATTCATCTTCCCAGTAGACTTTGTGATTTTAGTGTAGATGAAGATGTTGAACTGCCCCTCATTCTTGGTAGGCCATTTAATATTCATTATCAAAGATCCTGTCTTGTTTAGTAAAGTTGTTCTCAATCAGGTTAAAATCACTCTTTCTATACTGTTCTCACCTTCTGCCAGTCATGTTGACTTGCCCTTTGGTGGCATAGACTGAAATCAAGCAAAAGAAAAAGAATCAAAATTTAATAAAGAAAAATAGAAGAAGAACAAATAAGAAAGAAAAGAAATGACTAAAGTGACGGATAATCAAGTGTTCATAATATCACTAATCTTCTCTGCCAACAGTGCCAAAAACTTGATAGGGAAGCAAGTGTAAGTACAGAATGTCAGTCCACAGGGAAGAAAATGAAAACTAGTAATAACCCTAATTCTGAAAATTAGCCACAATGATCAAATTTTGTGTATGTAAACAAAAGCAAGTAAAAATAAGAAAATACGGGAAATAATAAGAGAGAAATCGAGGAAGAAAGTGATGTCCGGGCATAGCATCCCTCTAGGATTATGAAGTGTAGAACAAAGATTGTCTAGACATGCAATCCTATTTGAACCAAAAGGTTTCCAGAATTATGCTAAACCTTGATTTCTCAGGCGAAGAGTAATTGAATAGATGCAAAGCTGATACAGACATCCACACAATCGCATTAACACTCTATAAAACCTTATTATAAGCTAATAACAATCCATTAAGTAGATAATCTTCCTCAAAGCCCTAATCCGAATACAGAACAGAAATGCGATTTCTTCTAAAATCCACTCCACATGATTGCAAAGAGAACGAAGATTGCCAATAACTCACTCAGGAGAATTGACAGAGATGGAGTCTCCAAAGTACCCTACACCCAGGCTTACTCACAATTGCCTCTAATCATGGGCTGCTTACGGACGTAAGAACTAGGCTATAAGGGGGATGGAGAAGATGCTTGTGAGCTTTACGGGAATACTTACGGCAATAAGGTAGCTGAAGAAGATGCTCACAAGCCTTATGGAAACACTTATAGTCGTAAGTCACATCCGTAAGGTCTTCTGTTTGTGTTGCGGTCCACAGCTTACGGTCGTAAGTACTGGACCGTAAGCTTCAATGTTATACTTCTTGCGACCAACTTTATAAGCGTATGCTATGGTCATAAGCTCCTATGGATGGTCCTTATCAGCATCCTTACGGGCGTAAGCCTTGCCTATAAGGTCCTCTGAAATTGCTCTGAATCCTTCTTACAGGCATAAGCAAGCCTGCAAGTTTTTTTAGAATTTACTTATAACTGTAAGGTTGGCTGTAAGCCACCCACTTTGCCTTGTCCTTGTTCTAATGATGTCTAAGGAGCTCCAACTTCATCATTTAGGGTATGGAATGCTTCTTTTGGCTCTCTCTCATCTTGAAGTACTGCCCTAAGCCTGTCAATGCAAAACACACTAGATTTAGTATCGAATTCAACAATATGATTCTAATATATGTCAAATGAGTGTACAAAATGATATGAAATACATGAACATTGTACACTCATCACCTATTTATCATTTACAACATATCCATTGTGTTTAGAGACACATGTTATAAGAATTAACAATTCAGCTACAAAAGGAAAATATAAAAGATTGTTTTAAATCCTTTCTACTCGAAAATGTTAACACGGCAAATACAAATATGAAGGTATGATATGGCACAATACAAAATTAATATTAAATATGAATCATAAGATTTACTTTAAGGTTTAAGCCAATAATAATATTATAGGTTGTGTATTTCAATCAAGATTTTTTAGAGGGAAAATTAGGAATTTTAGAACTATAACAGTGTCGGTGGGATGTGGAATTAACTTGAAGTGTTAATGTTATTGGGAGTTTACGCCATGTAGACACTTGTAGAGAAACCAAGCAGAAGACAATTTACAAATGAGTTAATTTAGAAAGGGAGAGGGAGAGTGTGGTTCAGTTCAGTAGCTTAGTAATAAGATGATGAGTAGCATGCATACTTACAAAGTGGAATGGAAGAAAAAGCTCCAATTGGCAAGACAATGAAATAGAGAAAGAATTATCAATTACTGAGATATTATATTGATGGTATTTGTAGGAGAAGATACCAAATTCACAACAACATAAAATAAAATACATAAGAAATACATGTATAATGGGGACGTAAGTGTATGTGCCAATCGTGTAAGAAAGTATGCGTAAGTGCAGAGTGTCAGTCCATAGGGAAGAAAGTGAATACTAGTAATAACTCTATATCTGAAAATTAGCCTGAAAAGTGGAGTGTTTTGTGTGTTAACAAAAGCAAATGAAAACAAGAAAAACCCGACAAATAACATGAGAGAAATCAAGTAAGAAAGCGATGTCCGAGCATAGCATCCATCTAGGGTTATGAAGTGCAAGACAATGGTTGTCTGAATATGCAATCCTATTTGAACCAAAAGGTTTTCAAAAATTATACTAAACCCTGATTTCTCAGGCGAAGTGTAACTGAATAGGTGCAGAGCTAATACAGACATTCACACAATCGCATTAACACTCTATGAAACCTTATTGTAGACTAATAATAATCTCTTAAGTAGATAATCTTCCTCCAAAGAGAGAGAGATTACTCTAATCTAAATACAGAGCGGAAATGTGATTTCTCTGCTCCACATGATTGCAAAGAGCACGAAAATTATAATCAATCCACTCTGAAGGATTGTGGGAGACAAAGTCTCTAAAGTACCCTAACTAGAGCTGTAGCACTATCTCTCTAATTGCGGCAAGTCTATGCTAGGTGGGAATTTCTTCTTGTCATGTAGTAATACCAAGTATGAGAGTTAGGGCTTTTGCCTCGTTAGTCATCAAGTATTCAATCACATAATTAGACTCAAATTGATATGATTGCAAATGATAAATCAATTAAAGCATCAAAGATCCGACAACCAAAGTTAAAGATATAAATGCTAGAGTTCAACTATGCCCAAATATCTACAAAATAGACCTCCATTAATGGAGGGAAAGCATTCAAGATTCAAGTAGAGAAGGAAAACATAAGATCCATGAATGTAGATCCCAAACATCCACACACGCCGCCAAGATGGTCCCGATGGCTACGATCCTCAATCCCCTTGAATGTAGATCGGAATCACCCTCCAAATTGCTCCTTAAGTATTGAAGATTGGTCTCTTCTCTTCCTCAACCTCACCTCCAAGAATCACCCCTAAAGAATATATAAAGATAAAGTAGAGAATGCCCTACAAATTCTCATAAGTTTTATTTATACCCAACTGCTTACGAGCTGCTTACAGGCGTAAGGACAAGTAGTATGGCAGCTGGAAAAGATGGTCACGAGCCTTACGAGTACACTTACAGCCGTATGTCACGTCCATAAGGTCTTCTGTTTGTGTTACGGTCCAGCTTATGGCCAAAAGTACTGGATCGTAAGCTTTACTGTTCAGCTGCTTGCGACTGCCCTTACGGCGTATGCTGTGGTTGTAAACTCCTCTAGATGGTCCTTACGGGCATAAGACTTGCCCATAAAGTCCTTTGAATTGGCTCTAAATCCCCCTTACGGGCATAAGCATGCCCGCAAGGTCTTCTGGAATAGACTTACGGCCGTAAGGATGACTGTAAGCCACCCAGTTTGCCTTATCCTTGTTCTAATGATGCCGAAAGAGCTCCAACTTAATCGTTTAAGGTCTAAAATGCTTCCTTTGGCTCGCTCTCGTCTTTAAGCACTGCCTTGTAGTGGACACTGTTACAAGTTAGGATCTTCCCAACCCGTGACCCGACGGGTCAACTCACCCGGTTTACCTGATCAATAGGAAGTTTTTTTTTACTTTAAAAAAATAATCAAAAACTTTATTTCCTTGGCATGGGATTCAAACCTATGACGAATTCTACTCATTTAAAGGCCTTAACCAAACAACCCAGCATTTCTTAGTGATTAGTGCATGGAAGTTATATATATATGTGTGTGTGTTATTGATGTAAGATGCATTATATATAAATTATTCTTATATAATAAGTGTAATGTAAAATGTTTTACATGTAAAAGCTACTTTTTGGTGTTTGGTTGGCTGCAAAACCATCAATTACATGTAAAACTATTTACACAATAACCCCATTTTACAGTATTTCAACTTACAGCCAATTTGGCTGTAAGTTGAAATACAGCAAAACTCATCCCTTACATTCACCCTCTCTCACAAAGACAGTAACACCACCGACGAAGCTCAGGCTAAACAAAATGCAACCCCTCTCTTTTATGACTCCAAACAAGCAATCTTTTCTCCCTCCTATGACCTCTTCCATCTCCTGTGAACTTTTCTCCTTCGGTTTCAGTCCGGTCGAAGGTTTCAGCTTCAAATTCAGAACAGTCTCAGATGGATGTGGATTAGGAGCCCTAAAAGATAGATCCAGAAAGGAGGTTTGTGGATCTGATTGGAGGGGATCAAGGAGATGGTTCTCTGATGTCGAATCGCCATTCGCGTCGGCGTCTCGGAAGGAAGGATCGGATAACACTTTGCTATATTGGTCGATCACTAGGTGTGGCATGGCCATACTTTGGATGGAGGAGATGAAGAGGATGAGGAGGAAGATTCACTATTTGCTGGACTGGGGGAGTTGCCAGAGGGCTCGACGGTGTTTAGGAGGAGGATCATGGCGGCGGCGGTGGAGACGAAATCATAGAGATTATCCAGATCAACGATATAGGAAACCGAAGCCTCCATGTAGTTTTTTTTTTATTTATCCCGGATTTAAAAATCTTTAATTTAATTTTTATTTGACATAATAATAATAATAATAATAATAATAATAATAATAATAATAAGCACTAAATTATCGTTTAGTAAGTTAAATTCAAGGATATTGAATAACTAATTTAGATAAATAAAATCTATTAATTTAAATCCATTTAAATAATTAAAATAGATTAATTTAAATAAATAAAATAGATTTTAAATGAAATATTAAAGAAAATTATAAAATATAATTTTCTTTTTTAAATAATCTCACCACTTACTTTACATGGTGATTTTAACCCACAAGTTTCATAAAACCAAACACTTGAAAAGTAAATGCAGTATTTTCATTTACAGGCAACAAAACAACCATGATGTAAGTCAAAATACAGTAATTTCAATTACATGTAATTTGACTTACACTGTAATTTAAAATAAGGGCAACCAAATAGCCCCTAAAATTATTAATCTAACATAATTTATATACAATCTCTTTTAATTATAAATTTTAGTCGATCTTAATGTTAACAATATATTTAAAAAAACATTTTTACTTAAAATAAATATATTAATTTATTATAAGATCATGTTAACAACTAATTCATTGTAAAAGAATCATTTAAAATATTTTTAAATTAATCATTTCTATATTTAATAGTTTTTTATAGAAAAATAATTTTTCATTTAATAAGATCCCTTCAATTCCAACCGGTATCAAGGATTCTTACAAAACTTTAAATTTAATCCCAAATCAACAAATATTCATTTTTTGAAAATATTATCAAAATACATTTCATTAAAAATATTTAACAAAATAAATTAATAACTATAAATGTTTTAAATTATCATGATTTATTTGAAATTATCTTAATTTTTTTTAAGATTTCTATTTGATTTTGGGCAAAATAATAATAATAATAATAATAATAATAATAATAATATTATTATTATTATTATTATTATTATTATAAATCATTACAATCCAATAATTCTTTCATGATGTTGGGTTTGCTAAGAATTGTTTTGGAAATTTTAACCTGTATTCTAGAGGTTTTGCTAATTCTTCCTTAGTCCATACAGCATAAGGAGATATTGGTTTTCTAACTTTTGGTGGTCCTAAATTTTTTTTTTTTTTCATATAAGTATATAATTCATTTAATTCTTCCATATTACTACTACAAACTGTCTCTAATTTTTTCCATACTCATTAGAAAAAACTGTGACTACAATACCAGCAGAGTCATATGCATTTTTCTTAATTGTGGGAACAATTAGCACAAGAAGAAGCACTTCCTGCAGGCTTTGCAATAGCAGAAAATGTATTCAGAGAGCTATCACATAAAGATGCAGGTGCTATTGTGAGGTCCAGTGTTAAATTCTCCCTAAGACCTCAAACCCTAGTTTATATGGTTGATCAAGAAAGAAGAATCAAAACCTTGGAGATAGAACTTACTCTAAAGACTGAAGAAGTGATGAAAGCTAAAGCTCAACTTAAAAAAATTACAGAAGAAGCAGAGGAAATAAAACAAAAGTTTATAGAAGACAAAAAACAAATTCTCTCACCCATGCTTAGATCTTTTTCATATGGTATTCTATAATCTCTAATTGTTTTAATTCATTAATATGATTCTTAAAATTTGTTTGTTCATAAGGTGTTGCTTTGATAACAGGACATTAGGATAACATGTCCTGTTATCAAAGCAACACCTTATTCAAATCATAACATATTATTCTAAAATCCAAATAGGACATTATAATGAATATAAATTAGAAAATAAAATTAAAGAAAAAAGGTGGCAATGGTTAGGAGGAGCCTATGACTACTTAATATATACAATATATCTTAAAAATAGATGGTATAAAGCTATTGAAAGTGAAATAAAAGAATTTAAGGAATGGAAACAAGAATTAATTGAGGAACTTGAGGGAATAGAATATTGTTATTGTTAAATGGAAGAAGAACAAAACTAGTTTAGAATTATCATAAGTAATGATAATATCGTTATTATTTCATCTCCTCCAAGTATACTACAGAAATTGCAAGGCTATTAGTAGAATTAATTTTTGTAATTGTTCTTCTAAATCTTTAATTATTTTTAAAAGTTGGGTTGTATCCACCATAGTGTTTACTCTTAGAACAGACTGCCAAGCAATAGTTTCTTTTTATCACAAAAAATTTGGAGACTATTCAAGGGTAATCATATCCTCTGATGACTTAATGGTGCTATCAGCAAGCCTGGGAGATTTTCCAGAAGGTCTAGATGACATAGATGAAAACAATCTAGACAATATGATGGAAAAATAAAGCTAAGGACATAGCTCATTATTGTAAATAGAAGAATTACTATTTAAAAACCATGGGAGCCCCTTGTTTTAGCCCCTTGTTTCCTTTAGTTGTTTTCTTTAAGTCTTTAAGTGTTGCGAGACATATTGAGGAGCTGGTCTTTGCTTTCATGAAGAAATGGGATTTAAATTAGAAGGGGTATTTTGGTAATTGTATGGATGATGGAGTTTAGTTGTTTTATGGGTCCCACTTGATGGAAAGTGGGTCAACGAGCACAAGTCATGAGCTTATACAACAAGCTGTGAGGCATACCGGAATTTGACCGAATTCCATCATCTTGGCCTTGAAAACAGCAATTTTGCCGTTTATTGTATTTTTTATTTGATTATATCTTGTGCTAGAAACCTCGGATTGGTAAGCCATTTTCAACATTAGCTTTTATTTGTTAAGTCCTTTATTTTAATGTTGAAATTTGAAAACTTGCCATTTTCGGATAATTTTCGAATCTTCTCCTTTTTTCGGTTTTTAGTATCTTTCTTTGGGTCTATTTATTATAAGTCTATGGGCTAAGGTTGGGATCAGTCTTGTAATAGTCCTTTTATCACTACAGCATATTAGGTCTTCCCCGGCGTTTTTATTGGCCTTTGGGGGAGTTTATAAACGCTAGTAAATCACAGCATGGCAATTTCAGAAAACGCCGGAGAGAACGCCGGGAAAACGAACGTCGCTGAAGTAACGGCGTTTTAGAGCAAAAAACACCGCTATAAGTTGCGGCGTTTCATACTAAGGCGCCAGCAATGATGAAGCGAATTGTCAGAGAATGGTACAGGTTTGCCGGCGTTTATAATATAAACGCCACCAGTATTCCGGCGTTTATTAATGTAAAACGCCACTAATATTTACGGTGTTTCATAATAAGGCGCCAGCAATGGTGAAGCCGATTATCCAAGAATGGCACTAATTCGCCGGCGTTTATCGATTAAAAACGCCACTAATATTACGGTGTTTTTTTATTAATAAACGCCGGTAAAAACCAAAATTCATTCTTTTGTTTATCCTGGCGTTTTTGATAAACGCCGGCAAATAAATAAATCCTGTAATATTTTTTTATATTTTTTCACTTAATGCCTATAACAAACTTGAATATTACTTGAAACCGAAATGAAACTTCTCTATATGTTAATAAACAGAAATATGAAAGCAATAAATAATGTACATTCTTGTATTTGAATGCCACAAAGATATATAAATCAACTTAGAGAGATCTTGAATAATCTCATTCACAAACATAAGTATTTAACAAAATATGATAGGTGAAATTGTGCCAAAATTTCATAGAGACATCAAGACCATCAAAGTTCACATAACATCACATAAAAAAGTGGGAAAAATCAAACGTTCATCGGTCTTGTTCATCGAACTTCCTAAGAGGGCATCAATGTTTTCGAGAAGTCTGATTCTGCAAGAATAATGTAGAGTATTAGATAGTATTCACAAACACAACATTATATATTTAATGTACAATTACCTGAACATGCACACTAGACCCGGCTGTGTTAGCCTTAGGGGTTTGAGATCCAATGCATTGATTCTGCAATAATTACAATTACATGTTTAAAATATGGAAATGAAAATAATAATATAGTACTAGAAACTTATAGAGAGTATCATCCAATCACACACACAAACACAAAAAATGAAAAAATAACTTCTGTTTATGGAAGTATCTAAAGTATCTAATTACTAGTTTACAAGTTTGAAGTACCTGCGATTGAGAAGATGATCCAACTATGGTAGGCGGGGGGATAGTTGCTCCTGGGAATTGTTGTTGTAGGAAAGTATATAGAGCGTTGTAATTAGCTCGTTCTCGCCCAAGCTCATCTTCCATCTTTTGGAACTTTTCATCCATCTGTTGGCGAAAATCTATGCACTCAGATGAATGACCACCACAAGTTGTGAGACGACGGCTATCTGAATGGCCGTAATATGTTGTAGGTGTAGGACCCAATCCAAGCCCTCTTACTCGGCCATGTCGCTCTTTTCCAATCACCTGAGTCAAAATTTCTGTTTCAACCATTCCCTCATCCCCATCTATTGATTCATATTCAGCTAGTTTTTCATTCGCCTTTTCCTACATTTATGTAAAAAGCTTTTAACAAATGTTATTTCTAAAGAAATCAATAGAAGAAAAAAAAAATGGTCAAAGACTTAGTACCATAATGTCTTCCGTCTCTTTATTCAAATATGATCCATCCTTTTTAGTATGGGTCGCTTTGAAAAACTCAAAACGTCCTATTTTCTTTCCACTTCTAAGCTCCTAAATCAAGAAAATATAGATTAGTAATGTTTAATAGCAAATTGTACTCTTTGGGAAAAAAATTGTACATAACCAAATATTGAATCTATTTCAAAGAGTTAACAATTTGTTACCATTTCTTTTTCTTTTCTCGCAAAACTTTTTGAACCAGAAGTGTGTGTATACTTTTGTTGCTTTCTCGAGGAAACCCCAACTTGTTCTGATTCCTGCATAATAACATGAACATTAAATTACATATGTAAGATACCATGATTATTACATTTAAAATAAACAATATATTATTCGTACCTCCCCTTTCCTCGAGTACCAGAAGTCAACTAACTCTTCCCATTGCCAGGTAATGGTCCCTTCTGGATGCTTCTCTTTATTTGCTTACAGTCCATCCGCTCGTTTGAAATATTTTTTCTTCAAATCATGTTTGTAGTCCCTCCATTTCTTTCCCAAAGACTTAAGCACATAGTCTTTTGGGATTTCAAGAACAAAGCGCATCTATTTGACAACCAAAAATAATTTCAACCAAATATTATGACCATAATAAGATTTTTTTGTAAATAAATAGCACCTTATGCATAACACAAATTTAACCATAAAAGAATACCTCAATGAAGTTTAATAGTTCGTCCTTCAATGTTTTTGGCACTTTATGCCAACTTTCATATTGAAGACCAATCTTCTGGCTAGAGCGAGCGATCATACCCAAGAATGAAGAAAACAATTGTGCCTCAGGCCCAATTGGTTGTCCAAGCCGATTTGCACTGACCAATACTTTATCTTTTGGAGGCAGTGCCCACAACTCCTTCAAAGTTGTTCATCCTCTTCCTTTATGGCGTCCCACATTGTCAACTAAAACAATTCATGTGCCCGTTCATCAAGACAAAATGGTTTGAATCCATTACTCAAAAAAGTTGTTTTTTTCAAATCAATTGCACAAAATACCTGTGTTTACATTAACCGAGCCACTGGTATTTTCAAGTATGTTACCATGGTCTTGGTTTTCATCATCTCCATTGTGGTTTGAATCAGTATCTGATGAATGACTTGAGGTGCGAGGTTGAGCATCATGCATTTGAGTAAATGACATCCCACCTTCATTAGATGTACCAGCATTTCGACTGGGATTTGTTTCAGATCGGATTACTTTCATAGCCTTCAATTTTAATCTTGGCATCTTGATGTTGTCTACATGACATCATAATTGTAGGTATACATCAACCAAGAATAAATAATATATATATATATATATGTATGTATGTCTATATATTAACTTGCTTGAGATTCAATCATGTGAAGGAAATTCAGTAATAGTAAGCATATTTCAATCAAATGATTTTTATTGATGCAATCCATGCAAGTAGATAAGCAATAAAGTTTTCAAAAATAATCAAATACATATGCATATATATGTAATTGAATAGGCAGGCCTTTTGTATGCAAGATGGTACATAAAAAAGCATCAGACTTGCATTATTTCTTTCTGTCTCAAGTGTTACCCATGCACGCTCTGCTATTTTCCACCAACTTTTCCCACTTCTCATTGTACCATTTGAAATTTTAACGGCTACTGTAAAAGCATCAGATTTTAAAGCTGGCAATGACTTTCCCTGGTCTTTTGTTTGGACTTTGGTTTCATTAAGTCATTCTAGCTGCCTAGTTGTCAAAGTTTATCTATTAATCAATAGGCCAAGAAGCATGTACTTGTTGAGTTCCATTTCTCTACCAAAAGTGATTTCCAGAATCTCAATTATTAGAAAATCAGTCTTCTAAGTTACCTGCTTTTGAATGATCATTGAAGCTCAGCACCATGTGCAAATGACCCCCCCCAACAAATTATTCCTTTCAACACCCTTTCTCTCACCTTCTCAATCAAATTTTCATCCACTTTTCTTAGTTCTTATCTTGTATTTGGTCAATATATTCTCAACATTAGCATTTGGCAGCTTCATAATGAAATCTACCAAAATAACCAAGTTTGTAGTTAAGGGAACAACATTTATTTATTTTTTTCCCAAGTAAGACCAGCAATCATCTTCACAAATGAAAATAGATTTTAAAAAAATGCACTATAAAGTGATTTCACTGAAATTTAAGAACAGCAATTTCAATAAAAGCTGCCCTATTTTTACAGGTTAACTGCTCTTCCATCTCTGACACTAGTAACATGCAAAACTTATATTTGTCAAACCATGCATCTCAAAAGTACTGTGCTATAAAGAAGATGGTGATATTTCATCAATCACATCATATGCAGAACACAGATTAGGAGCTTTATATCTGAAAATTAAATAAACAGTTCAGATTCTCAAGCATGGCTTCCCAACCATTCCATTTTGATTGAACATACAAAAATTCTTGAATTTCACATTAATCAGCCCTTAAAGACTCCTGAATTAATGGCTCTGTACTATTTCCATGTTATTTTGCAGGTATATTAATTTCTTGTTTTATCTCACACTCTCTATCAATCAAATCTATTGATGAACATTCTATAACCATTAATTTTCTCAAGGACTTTGAACAATCACTGATATATTTACTAATCAGAGTCATCAGACCAATGAATGAACTCGATTCTGTTTATTCAATTGACAAATTACTACAGAATTGCTTGGTCTTGTCATTTTAGAAGATAAAACAAAACTGCCAGAGCATGATTCATCTAGAGAAACAATTAGTGACAATTGACAATTGCCATTATTCACATGGTAAAAAATGAAATTGTTTTCTAGGATAAGATTGCATCTGAAGAGCAAATATATAATGCATGAATAGGAAGACAAAAAGAAAACAACATTCAGTGTTTCTCAAATAAGTCATGCATCATGTTGTTTGTAATAAAACAATGAACTGTAGATTATGCAACAAGATTCTATAAGAATATAATTCAAGTTCTTCTTTTCAAGTTCCTAAAGAAGAAGCCCTATGCAGATTAATGTCAAATATATATCACTGATGACGTCAAAAAATAAAAGGCATCTACTATCTTTGGATAAAAATCAAAGAAAGCGAGGCGATGATCAAAAACCAAGACGACCCGACTCCTTGATCGAACAAACTTATTAAAACATAACATGTCCAGATTACAAATCCCTTCCTGAATAAAAATCAACAAAAAGGTCTCGGACATAAAAAAATAAATACAATCGAAATAAAACTATTCAAGGAAAAAGCAAGAATGCTCGATCTTCATGGATGAAGTTAATTCATCATGATTGTAAGCTTTCTTGTCAAAACACAATATACATACATCCATATGAGAAAAAGGAAGCACCTATTATCTTGACAAAGTACATCCTACTTCCAGGAAACTAATTGATTAAATCAGATGTTCTATTTCGGCACAAGTCTATATGGTTTGTGTTAAAGACAGCATCACCAAACTGAGAAAAGAATCACATTAACCTTGAAAGATATGGGTGTTCACCATCAGTTGCATATAGTCAATAAAGTAAAAATTGCATATATAACAGATAACCAACCAAAGAGATATGGAGGAATTAGCAGTTAGATGAAAATAACTTGACAATCAAATAATGGTCAAATTTTGCTATGATTCACTTGCATAAAGAACATTCCTTTTTAAAACACATTAACATGTAAATCCAACTGATGAGGATGATTTATACCTGCTGGTCAAAAGGATTATTTGTTTCGTTGCAAAATCAGTTCTGAAAGTATCTCTCGGTCCTGAAATTTATATGAAAGGAACACATTAAATTTACATCCATTTAGTAATGTGTGTATGCTTAAAAAAGGGCCCAATTCCTAGCAATAAACCATCCAAAATCCATATTTACTCCCAAAAAAACTGAGGAAAAGAACCATTAATTGAATCAAATCAATGCCATGATGACCCAAGTCGATTAAGTTATACATGCATCAAATTTTCAGTGAAATTGAATGGAATTGATGTGCAACATTTTCCAATTTGTTGGAAAGACTTGATCCAAAATATCAAACACATATAACAAATTAATCCTATGAATGACATATTGGAGTACATTTATTATATGATGCAATTTAAATAATTTGAAACTCAAATTCAAATAAAGGCTTACATTATATGGAGGCAACAGTGCCAGGCATTAAGAATTTCAAATGCATGTCATACACTTAAATTTCAAAATCACAACGCACGCAAAAATAATGTAAGAGTCTCACTTTGCTAGATCTTTGAATACTATACTTCCTAAAAACATCAAACTTCAATAAAAAAAAAGAAAAGAATCAATATAACAATCACAAATAAAGAGAAGAACTAAGTTAAATTATAAAGATGAGATGGATTGGCAAATAAATTATAGATTATGAAAGAGTACATAAAACTAACACTAGAAACGCTGAAACTGGAAAATTGTAAGGCATCATACAAATATTAAGTAATTAACTGATCAAGCTGCATATACATCCTCATTGACATCTTCACGAACCCATTGCTCATCATCATTAGAAGATAAAATCCTTTCACTACTAGTAGGAAAACAATCAGTTCGAGAACCACTTTCTGTGGATTCATCACCCATGTCATACACTTCCTGGCTTGATTACGTATCACAACATACCATCCAGATTCATCGAGATCTTTACTATAGAATACTTGCTTCACTTGTGATGAAAAATACATAAGGCTCATCAATGACATGAGCACCCGTGTGGATTAATCCGGAAAAAAATTCACCATGCTAAATCCATATTTATCTTTCTTGATACCACGACTATTAGTAACATCAGCCCAATCACATCGAAACAACACAACTTTGAATTTTTGAAAGTAATCTAGCTCAATAATGTCATTCAAAATCCCGTAATAGTCAACATTTCCTTGGGACAGGGGTTAGCATCACTTGCGCTAGCATAACTCATTGTTGAAGAATTAACAAGGCATCCGGAATTTTGAGTTCTCCTTAATCTCTCACGGGATTTGGTATGGAAGCGAAATCCATTGATAATGTATCCTTTGTATTGCTTAACAATTCGGTTTGGTCCTTGTGCAAGAAATCTAACTTCTTAGATCACATCTCTTCCACGAGAGACCTAGTAAATTGCATCAATATATGTATGGAATTAAAATTTGACAAATTTATAGAGAATTATGCTTCTAATTTTTCAGCACTTACAACTTCTCCAACCATCCATGAAAGGTCTTAGTGAATTGCAAATCAACATCGCGAGCGGTTGAGCGAGCGACCACGCATTTCTTTGTCTCAAGATGGTCTTATGCTCACTACAATTAATTGCAATACAAATTTTTAACTTATGCCATACAAAGTAAAAGACATAAGGATGCTTCACTTATGATTGCAGTGTAATGGTAGCATTATGGTGTAGTAAGACATATCGATGTGCTTGCGCCAATGAGTTAGTATCTAATTCTGCTATTTCAAATTTGCCTATTGGTTGCCCATGACTATGAAATAAATAATTTCCGCCGAATTCTTCATCATGAACTTCACCCAAATTCCTTGAGGGTTTATCAAATATTATTTCAACATCCTCCAGATATTGAGAACAAAAAGTTACACATTCCTCTGCCAAATAACCTTCAGCAATAGAACCTTCAGGATATCTCTTGTTGCGCACATAATTCTTTAACTTCAACAAGAACCTAAAACAGGTATGCCGTGTCAACAAAAAATTAAACTTATTTCGTACTAATTATAACTACATTTATAACAGAAAATGTTACCGTTCAATTGGATACATCCATCTGTAATGGACAGGTCCACCAAGTTTGGCTTGCAATGGAAGGTGAATAACCAAATGGACCATTATAGTGAAGAAATATGGTGGAAAAATCTTCTCTAATTGACATAAAACCATCGTTGCTCGATATTGAAGTTTCTCGAGCTCGTCAACCTTGAGAACCTTACCACAAAGAATTTTGAATATGTTGCAAAGCTCAGAAATGGAACACATCACTTGTTTTGATGATGATAAGCGTAAAGCAATTGGAAGCAAATCATGGAGCAATATATGATGATCATGTGATTTTAGAGAATGTAGCTTCCGTTCTTTTTGGTTGATGCATCTTGATATATTTGAGGAATAACCATCCGGAACTTTAATGTCCTTCAAGACTTGGCAAAACACATCCTTCTCCCCTTTTGCCATTGAATAAACAGCATGAGGCAATCTTGTTCTTCCATTAGGGAGATATTCAGGATGAAGAACATGACGAATTCCCATATCTACCAAATCAAGTCTGGCTTTCAAGTTATCCTTTGATTTGCCATCAACATTAAGAATGGTTCCAATAATATTTTCACAAACATTCTTCTCGATGTGCATCACATCTAGATTATGCCGTAGAAGGAGATGCTCCCAATATGGTAAATCAAAAAATATACTTCTCTTTTTCCACAAATCTGCTTCATGTGCTTCATTTTCTTCCTTGTCGATGTCACTTTCTTCTTGAAAATTGGATTCTTCCCTCTGTCTTTTCTTTGAGCTGCTAGAAGTCTTTGTTTTTTTTAGCCTTTGTTTCATTCGTTTCCCATAGCTATACTGCACATCATTTAACATCAACAAGATGTATGACCCACTTGTAGATAGAGGAGCCTCACGTAGCTCTAAGGTACCATCAAATAGATGTTTTTGGAGCCTATATGGATGATCTTTTACTAACCACCGCCGATGTCCCATATAACAAAACTTTTGTCCATTGGATAACCATCTTGACGATGTTTCTGCAGCACAACAAGTGCAAGCATACTTTCCCTTCGTGCTCCAACCAGATAAAATTGCATAAGTAGGGAAATCATTTATTGTCCACATTAAAGCAGCTCGCAAATTGAAATTCTGTTTCCTTAATGCATCATATGTCTGAACACTAACCCATAGTTGCTTAAGCTCCTTGATTAGAGGTTGCAAGTAGATGTCAATGTCATTTTCTGGACCATTAACCCCAGGGATAATCATGGATAAGAGGAAAGAAGATTGCTTCATCCTTTTCCACGGTGGCAAATTGTAAGGGATCAACACCACTGGCCATGTACTATAAGAAGTACTCAGTAACTTGAATGGGTTAAAACCATCAGAGGAAAGTCCGAGCCTAATATTTCGAGGATCAGAAGCAAAGTCTGGATATCTCGTGTCAAATGTTTTCCATTCTTCAGCGTCAGCAGGATGCCTCAAACACCCATCTTCTATACGACCATCAACATGCCAAGTCATATCTCCAGAAGTCCTTGATGACATGAATATTCGTTGTAATCTTGGAATGATAGGAAAATAACGCATAACCTTCGCTGGTCTTTTGTGAACCATCTCATCATCATCATTTGAAGAATGGTTAGATTCAGTGGACAACCAACGAGAACTGCCGCAAACAAGACAAGCTTGTTGACTTTCTTTATCATCCCAATAGAGCATACAATCATTAGAGGCAAGCATGAATTTTTCATAACCAAGTCCTAAGTCTTTGATGACCTTCTTAGATTCATGAATATTTGTAGGAATGGCAGTGGTGGGAAAAAATTCTTTCAAAAAAACTCAATTAGGTAATCGAGCGCTTTTCGGTCATCCCACACATGCATTTTAGGTGGAAGAGCCGAATGCAAAAATACAACTTGGAATGCTTCGATCCATCATAAAGTTTCTCATTCATATCTTCAAGTAACTTGTAGAACTTTGCCACTTCCGTAGGAGGTTCTTCCTCGGATGTCCCATCCTGGCCTTCGCCTTCATCACTCACAACATTTCCAATATTAGGTTCAATGCCCCCATGAACATCATGGCGAATGTTGAAAGCATCACGTAACAATTCTCCCATGGCACCATGGCTACTAGAAAAGGTTGAAGTAGGATGAGTGAAGCTCGGAGGTACTGTAATTATATCATTCAAATTAGATGTTGAAGAAGGAACACGCTCCCCGTGGAAGAACCAACAAGTGTAACCCCGTAGAATTCCAACACACATTAAATGTTCTTACACTACTTCTCGCATGTGCCAATGAACATTCGCACACTTTACACAAGGACAAACAATCATGTTATCTTCACTTGACTTATCAAATGCGAAATCAAGAAATGACTCCACTCCTTTTGCATACTCATCAGACAATCTTGACTTATGCATCCAACTCTTATCCATCACTGTTTACCATCATTGAAGTTAATACAATGCTTATAGTTGTAATGTGGTTTCCATTTCAATTGGTCGAAAGTACATTATAAAATTAAATTTGGAATTAATAAATCAAATATTTTTGTAACTTTATAAGTACTTCAGTTCGAAACTAGTACAATGTTTTCAATAGTGAATAGGAAACAACAGAAATGATAGAACAATAAAGAAATTACTTAAATCCACTCACCTAAATAAATATACATATTCTCAACGTTTCTAATCTTATATCTAATGAAAGTCTATTTGCACATCTATAAATAAGAGGACAAAGAAAAAGGAAAAAGGTGATATGAGAGAGGTTGATGGATCATCAAGAACAAGGCTAGGGGACATGAGATTTTGAAGTTGTTGAGGTTGCAAAATCAATGTTGGTGACTAGACTAAATACATGATATCTAGTGTCTACTTGAGAGGATGAATGGTGGTGACCATAGGTTGCACCTAACGCTCCCTTTGTTTCTTTGCACCCAATTAAGTCAATAGCATCAAACATGGACATTTACTTGTCCCCTTCGTTTGTCTCCCTTTGATGATACTCCTTGTCAATGATCAAATCTATTTTTTTAAAATCATTATAGGCATCATTATTAATTTATGGTTGTAATATATCTCCTTAAACACACCACTCTTTATGCCATTTCACAAATTGACTTGGAGAGCTAATTCAAGCCCATTTTTTTCCCTTTCCATTTGAACCCCCAAACAAACCATCCAAAAATCATGTAAAAAAATCAACGAAGAAGAACAAATAAAAGCAACTTAATTGTGACAAAAGAACTAAATCAGCATAAATCCTAGAAGAACAAGGACAACTTTTGTTTAAATCAAACTTTCATAATGATTCAAAGTGAAAAAATACAACATTTCCTAACCAACATCACATGAACCAATGACCCATTGATCTATTGACACTTTGGATATTCTTTATGGTATTCATATCATGCCGAAAAAGATAAGTGTGAACCTTAACTCATGTAGAAAAAAATAATGGCACATGTATATTAAAATATTAACTCTAAATCTATATATATATATATATATATATATATCTATACATGCATATGCACTAAAAGAAACCAAACAACATGCAACAAAAAAGCGGTTGAATAAAATCAAAAAAATTAATTCTTTTCAAGAAAAACCCGAATCATTCTCTAAATTCCTTAAGAAAGGCTTCGAAATGCTAATGGAAATTAAAGACAAAGATGACTACTTGAATCACAAATTAAGTTCTTGTGATTGATCTGATAGCATGCCAAAATTGCTAGATAATTAGAAACCAAACAACATGCAACCAAATTAAGTTACTTCTTTGATCCTTCCATAAATTTCAATTAAGGAAATTAAGTTGCATTAATTCAACTAGAAAGAATAATTAATTATAAGAAGAACAAGAAGAAAGGATTTGATTGATTCTTCATAGCCTCCAGCCATGCATCAAGAAACGCCGAAAAACCAAATCAGATCTGGAGAGAGCTCATTCACATCCTCCACCACATCACCAAATAGAAAAACTAAGAGCACTTCACCAATTAACAAAGAAACCAAACCAGATCCTTGTTCTCACACTTCGAATACCAAAGAACCAAAGAACTTAGAACCAAAATTATAGACAAAACACAACGGCAGAGACCAAACACCACAAGAAAGAAAGGATTTATGCACAAAAGAAGAGCATAAGCTCATACCTTTTCGATCGAGTCCTGGCGATCTCGTCAATGTAGCAGGCCTTTGATCTCATCAATGCAGCACAAGACTCCCAAGAGGTACAAGTGCAGAGTCAATAAACTTGGGTCTAAAAATACATAGACCAACAATAGTGAAGGATCACAAATCACACATTCAATATCAGGCTTCATAGAGATCGAAAGACGAAGAAAAGAATAGTGATACCTTTGGACTGTAGAGAGATGACGGGATTGAGCGGCATGCCCCGGCGAACTAACAAGAGGATGCGGCGGCCAGCAGGAGAAAGTGCACGGCCAGGAGATTTGGAGGCTCCGATGCTGATTTCGAAACGCAGGAACTGGAATTTGGAAGCTATTGAGCAGGGGCACGATGGAGAAGAAAACCTAGACGGCCAGGCCATGGAGCAAAATAAGATAAATTGCCGGCATTTTACACACAAACGCCACCAAATCAATAGTAAACTCCCGGCATTTTATTCACAAACGCCACACAGTCATGTGCATTATCCCAGCGTTTTATAATACAAACGCCGCCAAAACCCCGTTAATGTTCTAAAATTCTTCGTGCCATCCATTTCCAGCTAGCGCGCGAGTGCACATTATCGGCGTTTAATACATTAACGCCGCTAATGTAACACCAATGCCGGCGTTTGAACTGAAAATGCCGTGAATGTTAAATTCTTCTGTACTAGAAAGAGCTTTTATGGCGTTTTATAATGAAAGCGCAGTAAAAATGCCGGCGTTTATGAAAAACGCCACCAAGGAAATGCCGCTAAAACACTATAATCCTGTAGTGTATAGAGTAATAAAATTTACTCCAATTTCTGCCCAATCCTAGTAATCTCTTATTAACAGGTTGGAAGGCTTGTTACTGATATTCGTGAGCGGATCAACAGTTTCAAGATTATGGCTGCATCATTAAGCTTTTTAATATTATTATTTTTGTTGTTGTCATCAACAATATTCAACTTATAACACTAACACTTTAATAACATCATCACACTAGCCAATCAAATAAGAGATTCATTTGTTTTCCTTTATTACAAGATATAACCAATAAAGAAGTTTTATACTATTTATGTTTAGTCCCACATTGCCTAGGATAGAAAAAAATCCCATCGCGATTTTTCTATAAAAACACTCATAACCAACTCATAATTTATTTTAAAAAATAAATCAAAGCTGGTGGGCTCGCCCGTGAACTGATGGTTTTCGACCTGGCCCACCGGTTCGGGTGCGTTCTTTGGATCAGCTTCGTTTAGTTTAAGTTAACCCATGACCCGTCGGGTCTGTCGGGTCAACCCACTGGCACTGTTGGCCTGGTCGGTTATGGGTTGGCCAAAAGCTGACCCTACCCATCAAGTCGGGCCCGGTGGGCCCAGTTAACTGGCCAATGCCCCTCTCTACCCACGAGGAATTGAAGTATTTTTTTTACATTCTAGACTCCCTCACATTGTGGCAGGGATGCAAGCGTGCACACTAATCAAGTAGTAAAGTGTGCTCAAGAGTAAAATATCGATCCACAAGGAAAATAGAGAATACTAGTACCAAAAGAAAAACATTATGATCTATAAACCTAAATAAAAGAACGAAAACAAAAATTAAGAATGCAAAAATAGAATCGGTCGAATAAGCAAGGGAAAACGGGATGCTCGGGCATAGAATCCCTCTAGGGTTTTTTAAGTCAAGAACAAAGGTTGTTAGTTAGCAATCCTATTCGAACCAAGAGAAATCCTAAAATATACTACCCCCTCTTATAAGGGTGAATATTAACTAATCTAGTATAGTACTAATATAGATAGCCCACGATTGCATTGCAATCTATGAAATCTCAATGAATATTAACTAGAATTTAATAAGTAGGCAACGCTTCTTGCAAAGCGATTGCCCCTAATCCCATACAAAACAAAAATATGATTTCTCCTAAAATATATTCTCTATGATTACAAAGACCATAGAATTACTTGCTAATTCACTCAGGAGGATTGTGGGAGAAAAACTCTCTACTCTAAAGTACCCTATTTCTAGGCTTACTCATAATCCCCTCCAATCATGGCATGCCAGTGCTAGGTGGGTCTTTCGACTTCTCACACATGAAAATCATACATTAAACTAGGGTTTTCGCCTCAATAGCATTCAAGACATTGATAACACGAGATTGAATTCAAATAATACGGAAAGAAATTAGAAAACAGTTAAAGAATAAAGATCAACAACCAATATCAAAATAGATCAAACCTTAGAGTTCATCTGCGACCAAGCATCTACAAAATTATTTCTCCATTAATGAAGAACAATAATAAAATTCACAAGACGCAATAAGAATAAAAGAAAACATGGAAACCACCCTTCTCAATTGCGTCATTGAGATTGCCATCGAATCTTCCAAAAAACCTTCCAAAAACACCGCCAAGATACTCCTTGATAGCTCCAATCTCTATTCCTTAAGGTAAGAAGGTTGTTTCTCTCTCTTGATTCGCCTTTAAAGCTTTGAAGAATCACCCCCTTTCTTTTCTCAAGCCTTGTCATTAAAAGAACAAAAGATCCCCTTCAAAACCCTATTCAAGAATATTTATACCATAGCCACTTATGGGATGCTTACACACATAAGAATGCGGTCGTAAGGAGTTGTAAATGATGGGTCACAAGCCTTATGAGATCACTTACAGCAGTAAGTCCCATCCATAAGGTCTTCTGTCTCGTGTTACCGTTCAGCTTACCGCCGTAAGCGCTGGACAATAAACTTCTTTGAATTTGCCCTTGCCACCACTCTTACGGTGTATGTTAGTCCTCTAGCCATCCCTTACAGTCTAACTTATGGGCATAAGCCCTACCCGTAAGTCCCTCTATTTATCCTTATGCTTCTTCTTACAGGCATAAGCCTCTAGATGAGACTTATGACTGTAATTAAAGCCATAAGGTGATCGTAAGTAGGTCTGTCTAGTCTGTTCTTCAATAGTTGATACCGAGAGAGCTTCATTTTCTTCATTTAGGCTCTAGAATGTTTTTTTTCTCTCCATCTCTCATCTTTAAGTACTGCCCAAAACCTGGAGATACAATTAATATTTACCATGTTTAGCATTGAATTCAACAATAGTACTTTAAAACATGCTTAATAAGTGCACAAAATAATATTAAATAATGAATAATTGTACACTCATCACATTGCCTCCTTGGCAATTCAATCCCTTGTCACTCACGAGATGAGGGACTCTTGTTGTGAATAGGCTATGAAGCCATTCACCCCCAATCACATGCTCACTATGAACAACTTAAAATAAAAAATTTAATCAATAAATTAAAATAATTAAAGATTTTTAAAAAAATACTTACTTATGAATTTCAAAACTTTAATTATAACATAATTGATAAATCCAAAATGTACTCTTCAGCTAGAGGGCTCAACTCTGCCTACATTTATTAGCCGAGCTAAAAGAGTCATGAATTAATTGACAAGTCCCATCCCAGTATCAAAATTTTCGCATTTTTCATATTTTATAAAAATATTTTAATTGAATTTATCATAAAAATACTGTTTTTTCTAAATGTCGAGAAGCAAAGCAAAGGATTATTTTGTTTTGTGAAAAATACTATATATCACGAAAATGTTTAACGAAATCATCACACAACCCACATGACATCTTATATTCTTTTTCCTAGTTAGCATAAATCTAATAAAAAAAAAAGGATAATGATTTCAAGGCTGGCAACTCCTTGCAAGCCCTAATTTTTTTTTTCAATCACCGACCACCCGTCAATCGACACCATTGCCACTTATCGCCAACCCCGTCAACCACACCGCGGTGGTCGCTCATCAACCAATAACGGCCGCCCGTCAATCAATGCCTGTTGCGGCACCGTAGATGTGTTGAAGAAGGCGATGTGATCTAATTACTCCTTTCCTCTTCATCTTCGCATGGCCACCACCTCCTGCACCACCAAGCTTATCGCCGGTCGTCGTTGTCGCCACTGACACCGATGAATCCATCACTGATCGCCCGCAAACAAATCCGGTTACCTGTGTCGCCCGTAAAAGAACCCCGTCACTCTCTCTCTACCTCTCTTACATACATGCTAGCTCTCTTCCGTCACTAGTGCTTGTCTCCCGATGCTGAAGCCAACCCCGACGAACCCTATCACCTACGCCCGACGCCCGATGCTCTTCTCCATCTAAATTTTTTAATGCATGTAATTGTATTACCTTTTCATGTATGTTTTTTCTGAAAATATTTCACTTGTTAATGATTTTATTGTGAAAAGTTTGGTATTTCTGGAGATTTAAATGTGTCTCATTTCTTTGAATCTTGAACATGGATATAGTCTTCTTGCTTCTTCCATTGAAGAGTTCTTTTCTTTAATTTACTATTCTTAAATTCTTAATCTAAATATAGTGGTTTTGATGAGTACTTGAAGTAATTCTAGTAAGCAAATATCAATAATGATGGTTCTTTAAATTGCTTCAACCGCTTTAAGTTCAATTGGAAATGTACTGTCTAATGTTGTTCATAATAGTTTTATAAGTTTGCATATTAAGGATTTCCAGTTTATATTTTATGACACTTTGAATCCTTTGAAATTTGATGATTTTAGGAGAATATAATAGTGGAAAAGGTGGTTGAATGAAATTTGACAGCCACCACCTTGTTGCGGTTTAGGGTGGTTAGCGACGATTGAAGGGTTGGCGACAAGTGGTGGTGGCGTCGGTTGATATTCAGCTAGTGATAACACAAAGACGGTGATAGTGGTTGAAGAAAAAGATTAGAGTTTGCAAGAGTTGTCAGTCTTGAAATCACAATCCCCTTTTTTTTATTAGATTTATCTTAATTAGGAAAGAGAAGATAAGATGCCACGTTGCTCGTGTGATGATTTCGTGAAGCATGTTCGTGATATATAGCATCATTTTTTGGTAAATACACTCTCAGACAAACCACTATATAATGGCAACATCAACCGAAAGGAAGAGGAACATAAAGCATGCTTAAACCAATGTATTTAGAACCGAATTGGGGAATGAACCAGTCGAACAACTAGTTCATGGGTCAATTGGTTAGACCGGATGACCCGGTTTGGTTGAACCGGATGACGTAATAATATATATATATATATATATATATATATATATATATTCTTCAAAATTCTAAACTCACAATTTTAATTTCAACAGGTATAAAGTAATCTACACAATACACACTAGAGATGAAAATATAATAAATAGATCACAATGTAAATGCACATATTCATCAAATAAAACAAAAAAAATTAAAATAAAAAATGGCTACAAGCCAATTTATAATCTCAAACTAATTTACAATCAAAATTGCTCAAAAGAAATAAAATCTTAGCAACTTAAAAGAAACAACGCCTTTCTCTTCTCCTTCTCAAACCATCGGAGCCCCATCAGTAGCGTCACAGTTGCCGTCGCAGGGAATTCTACTTGCTGTCTTCACTTGCTGTCCTCTTCTCCTCCTCACTATCCCTTGCCTAGTCTTGCTCTTCCGTCGCCTTCTCCAAGAACCAACTAGTTGCCACACCTCTCTTCCTCCATCCACTTGACCTTCGACTGATCGAACTCCACCCTCTCCCACGCTTTCCTTACCCCACCAGCCGCCTCCGGCGGCTAGATCGCCTAGGCCATCAACCCGACCGGCCTCCACATGGAGATGACAACCATCAACCACATTTGTCAGGTTGGTTCGTTGGTGACTAACGGGGTGCTGCACAAGCACGCGTTCGTGCCAGAGAACCTCGCTGCCATGGAGACCTTGGATTTAATCAAAATTCAAAGGTGTCATCTCCACCAGCTCTGATTCCACCGTGAAGAAGCGAAATAAAAATGGGGATCTTAAAGTTTAGAACAAAAATTCATAACTGGAGTCAACCAGGTTCTAGTCATACAGGCCGGTTCGTCGAGTTTGACCAGGTTGACTCTTGGTCAATGAACTCTATAGAACCGGACTGGACTGCTGGCCAGTTTCCAATTCTACCGGTCTAGTTGGGTTCTGAAAATATTGGCCTTAACCACACAAGCACTGAATAATCTAGGAAAAGACATATTTATCCTTCATCTAATTTATGTATTCTATTCCTCTCCCAAAAATGATGTCCTTCCACTGTCTCCAAAATGGATGGACCACAACTAAAAAGCATCTTCCGTCATTTAATTTTTTTTCTATAAACAAATAAATAACAATTATTTATATAATAATGTTTTTTTATATATACCAAAATCTCTGTACAAATATTAATTTTTATACATACAAAAATTTAAACTCGGAACTATGTATTTAAACCATTCAAATTTTTATTAGTTGGATCAATCCAGTTGAAAAAAGACGATATTTCACACCAACACAACAATACTATATTCCCATTTTTCAAACATCTTTAAAGCATTATAAAAATAAATATAAATAAATAAAACTTTTGACCCTCAAACAAATCATTTTTTAACAACAATCACTAAAGCAAACTCACGATCATCTTTACCACCCAAACCCCTTCAAAATAAATAAATAAATAACCATTTAGTTCCCTTTAATTTGTCTATCCTACCCTCAAACAAACCACTACTTAACAACCACCTCAATCCTTTCAAACCCTCACTACCAAAAATGGAACTAAACAAACACCATGACATTGAACATCCTCCTTCTCATGATCATCATCATCAACAACAACAACAGCAACAACATCAACAAAAACACTTGTCAAGAATCATCCTAAGCTTCACTCTCCTCTTCTTGGGCGCTGGCGGCCCATTCCTCCTCCGTGTCTACTTCATTCATGGTGGTAGCCGGAAATGGTTCTCAAGCTGGCTCCAAATGGGAGGCTGGCCTGTGCTTCTCCTTCCTCTTTCCTTCTCATATCTCCGGCAATACAAACAAACAAAAAAGGTCTCATTTTGCATGAGTCCTAAGCTCACTTTGGGTTGTTCTCTTCTTGGCCTCTTCTCTGGCCTTAACTCTTATTTGTTCACCTTCTCCTCCGCCTACCTCCCTGTCTCTACTGCTTCCATCCTCTTCTCCACTCAACTCGCCTTCACTGCTTTCTTCTCCTTCTTCATCGTCCGTCAAAGGTTCTCATTTATATATATATATATTTGGTCTTTCAGTATATATATATATATATATATATATATATATATATATATATATATATATATATTACAAGAGTCTATATATACTTTATATTAGTGTTCATCTTCATCATCAGCTCTTCTGATACTTGTTTGGTATTTCAATATATATATGTATAATATTTCAGTATATTTCTGGAGTGAATAATTCTTATTAGTGCTCATATTTATATTTCTTGTTATATATTAGTGTTCATCTTCATCATCAGCTCTTCTGATACTTGTTTGGTATTTAAATGTAAGGTATTGACAATAATTAGTATTCAATTTTTTTCTTGTTAAAATAAAAAGAAAATTTATATTTTGGTGCTAATTATAATTAATGTGTTAGTCCTCGATCACAAGAATGAATTATGAATTATAAATAATATATTATGTTTTGTATATAAACGTACAGATTTACTGCATGCTTAGTGAACGCTATTGTGCTTCTGATGATGGGATCTGTGGCGCTTGGGCTGAGAGCCGGCGGTGACCGGCCGGAAGGAGAAAGCAACGGTGAGTACTGGATGGGGTTTGTGATGACTGTGGGTGCGGCGGCGTTGAATGGGTTGATGATGCCATTGACATAGTTGGTGTATGAGAAGAGTAAGCAAAAGATGAGCTTTGAGTTGTTGTTGGAGGTTTCTCTGGTCATTAATTTCTTTGGTGCTGGTTTTTGTCTTGTTGGAATGCTCATCAATCATGATTTTCAGGTCAGACAGCTTTTTTTTTTTTTTGGAAATTTAATTTTGTGTTTTTTAGGGTGTTTTTTGTATAAATGCTTTTTAAGTTATATATATACTTATATTTTTTATGGGGGGTTTCTCCAAATTTTTCCAAGGGTGTTTTCAAAATTTACTCTATATGAAATTGATGAATATTATTATTAATAATTATTATTATTTTAATAATGTAGATATGCAATCCACCAAAATATACACTTTTTTAAATTCTTGATTTTTTATATAAGAGTCAAGCTTTTAACCGTTTCGCTTCTGCAGTAGTGACATTATTTCAAGTTTTTTAAAAATATTAGTTTATAAAAATTTTCTATCCTTAATAGTTTTTTGGCTTATTACCACTAAATCTCTTCCATAAAAAGTTTAAAATAAAGTTACAAATATATTAAAATATTAACTCTGTATTTATATATTTCTTTATTTCCTGTCGGTAAAAAATTAAAAAACAAAAAATCAATTGGTATGCCCACCAATAAAAATGATGTGATGGGTTATTACTTCAACATTATAATAATGATATCCTCCATCTTCTTTCTACAATTAATCATGCCATCCACAATTTCAAAAATGCACTAATCTATTATTATTGTGTCAAATAATTCTTAAAAATTTAAGATTAAGACAAGCCAATGAAGTTGTCAACAAGAATACAAAACTTTCCTACCCACGCTACGAATACAATGGATTAATTAATATTAATTAATCAATAATCTTCTCATTAATGATAAATATTCATTAATTTTTATATTTTTTTAAAAAAAATAGTGTTTGAATATATTTATAATCTTACCTTTCACTAGGAAATTAAGTATAATCCCAATTAACTAAACATATATATATATATATATATATATATATATATATATATATATATATATATATATATATATATATATATATATATGCAGGCAATTCCAAAGGAAGCAAGAGAGTTTGGACTGGGAGAAACAAAGTACTACATTTTGATAGTATGTGATGCAATAACATGGCAGGTTTGCAATATTGGATTATATGGTTTACTTCTCTACGCGTCCTCGGTGCTCGCCGGAATCGGCACTGCTCTGCTGATTCCACTGGTGCAAGCCTTGGCCGTAATCCTGCTTGACGATAAGTTAAGTGAGCTGAAGGGCTTGGCCCTTGCTCTAACCATCTGGGGTTTTGTTTCATATCTTTACGGCGAGTATCAACAAACCAAGAAGATAAAGAAGATGAAAGAGAGTGGTTCACTTGAGTTACCTGTTCCATAGACCACTCATGTATGATGTATATGCCTTTGTTATCCAAAATGTTTGTAATGATGCATGCATATCCAAACTCATCTAAACCATTTATCTTGAGCAGATCAATACTATCACATTCTCTAAATTGGGGTCTAAACAAGACATAACCAAGTGAACTATGAGCCAACATGCATTTTACTAGTGGACACAATTTATATCTAAAAGACAAACAGTGTATACACAAAAGGCCCACTAAATGAAATTAAGTATATAAAACAAGGAAAATGAAAACATTGCTCAACTGGCATTCAAACAAAGACAACTAGTGGATAAATTGATTTCAGACTGACAGAGACATCACGAATTTCTTTTCTTTTTTTTTTCTTTTTTTTTTTAACAATGACAATCATGAAAATTATTGGTGGGGCAAGCAGATTCGCTATCAAAACAAGGGAAAAGAAAACATTGCTCAAATGACCATCAACAAAAGAAAAGTTGAGAACTTCCACTAAGATATAGAAGAGTGGATAGAGAAAAACAAATACAACAATTCTCTGTTAAGTATTTCATAAAAAGAGAGTATGGTTAACAGATAGTTTCAAAGGAATTCTCCCTTGGTTGCTGTGAAAGATATGTTGTGATACTATGTAATAAGGGAATTAGAAAAAATTGAAGTAGGACATAGATGGTTAAACCAACCCGAATCTGATGGAAAGGGATTTACAGATGAACTAAATGAATGAAGCTAAACCAACACCGATATTGATTTTCGGATGATTACTGTCAAGGAAAAGCAGTCTATGACATTCAATTCAGGTTCCACAGACTACCAGTCTTCAAATAGCAGCCAAAATGTAAGAGAACCATAGACACATACCTTTGATTGTATTTTAGTATGCTTTGTGAAGTTGGCATGACAGAAAAGATGCACTCGGCGTATTGATCTCGTCAGAAACTTGACAAAGTATTTCATCACAACAGCAAAGAGTGGGTGTGGAAGTTTGTATCTCATTGCAACAGCCAAAAGCAGGAACAAAATTCAAATTATATCCTTGAATGAGAAGATGAAGTAAACAGCCACCTAACCTGCATGACAGAAATTTGACTATAATCTTGTGTGATGGCACTTTAGGTCATGCTTTTGCTCAGCAGCAGATGGATCAATAGTAAGAAACCGATGCCAAGCATGAATTTGGGGCCGATTAGATAATCAGTGATTTGCTGCCACCTGTAATGTTTAACCAGTAGATAGCTGCTCATCAAGCCTGTTATTCATTTCCAAAATATCCATTTTGTTTAGAGACACATGCTAAAGATTTGACAAATCAGCTACAAAAGGAAAATATAAAAGATTGTTTTAAATCCTTTCTATTCCAAAATTTTAACACAGCAAATCCTTTACAGTGTGATATTGGCTGAATACAAATATGGAATTATGATATGGCACAATACAAAAATCAACAATAAATGCAAGTCATATGGTTTACTTGAAGGTTTAAACCCATAATAATATTACAGGTTGTGTATTTCAATCAAGATTTACTAGAGGGGGCAATATACAAGCTCAAGTTCAGAGTGAATTTTTTAAGGCAGCATTTTACAAGGGGAAATTAGGAACTTTTTAACTATACCAGTGTTTGTGGGATATGGAATTAACTTGAAGAGTTAATGTTATTGGGAGTTTACGCCATGTAGACACTTCTAGGGAAACCAAGCAGAAGAAGATTTACAGATGAGTTAATTTAGAAAGGGAGAGGGAGAGTGAGGTTCAGTTCAGTAGCTTATTAATGAGCTGATGAGTAGCATGCATACTCACAAAGTGGAATGGAAGAAAAAGCTCTAATAGGCAAGACAATGAAATAGAGAAAGAATTATGACTTACTGAGAAACTATATTGGGTATTTGCAGGAGAAGATACCAAATTCACAACAAAATAAAAGAAAATACATAAGAAATACATGGCGCACTTCTAGAATGAGTAAACCAAGATCAATCAACTCCATTAAAAGCAAAGTTCCATCACTTTTAACTGAGTCTGTTACCAATGTATCTAGATCTTAAAAATTGATCATGGAATAGGGTCTCCATTAATAACTATGGTGAATACTTTGCATATAAATTTAAATTCTCACAGTTCTAAAACTGTTTATGTGATGCTTTTTGTCAAATCAGTGAAATCACAATTAAAATAAATAAATTTATGTCAAAATCAAAATCAGTTGAAAGAAAAGAAATAAATTAATTTGAAGACACATAAACTCACCAATTTCCATCTGCAAAGCCATTGTTTTCTTGAATAGCTTCTTCTTTGGCAAATTCCTCCATTAAAGCTCGCTGACGTTCATTTAGTTTACTAAAGAAAATGAGGAATACTTGTATGAGTAAATTCTTACAGACATAGAAATCCACCAAGGAAACAACCAAAAATTACTGTCAAATATGGTGCAACTTCTAGAAAATAAAATTAAAAAAGAAAAACTTGGAATAAAAATTTAAAAGGTAAAATATGAGATCAAAAGAACAAATTAAGGAACAAATGTGCTTACGAAGGAAAATGTACACGGAATCTCACATACTGATCCCCGTGATCTACTAGGCCTATTCTCTTTGGCAAACCTGATAACCAATAAACTTATACTGGCTAAGAAAAGAATGACAAAAAAATTGTAACAATCAAGTAGAGATTATCAAAAAGCAATACCTCTTGCTCTTAAAACCAAAAGTTGTCCAGGCTGAACTCCTTTGGGTATCTGGCAAATAAAATGATCTCAGATTATTAGACGCCTGACTTTTTTGCATGCCATCCATACAACGAACATCAGGTACGCACCAAATAGAAGATGGAATTTACTTATCATATTGTTTTCTTCTATTACTGCTGCAATAATTAATATAAAATATATTTTAAGCACTAGAGAACAACAAACCTAGAACCTCCATACCTTTACTTCTGTTTTCCCAAACAAAGTTGGTACTTCAACCTTGCCTCCAAGAATAGCCTAGAATAAAACAAATCAAAAATCAGAAAAGAATTTAGCAATATCTTTCATCATGTTACTTCATTACTTACAAACGCATATATCACTACTTATATTATTCTCTATACATAGTAAGCGGACTTACATGATTGGTGCTAACAGACAACCGAAAAATCTACAAATAATTTTTTTTCCCTAAGCTAATCTAGAAAACAATAGAAACTATACAAGTTTGATCATGCAAGGATAAAACAAAAAAAGAATTTGGAGTACAATTATATAAGGGTGAGAAGTTACATATAATAGGGAGAATATGATGGGACATCATCACTACCGTCACATGTTACTGCAAATTATCTTATGTAACACAAGCTCATGAAGTAAAATTTCTCAACAAGGATCATTTACATCTGTGAAGCTGATATGAGAGTCCACATAAATATCAGCACCATCACGAACAAAAACAGGATCCTTGGCTACCTGAACATAAAAGGCAAAGAAAGAAGAACAAATAGAAGAATTAGACCAAACAATCAACATATTGGGGAAACTCACAAATAACAAATATGATAACCAGCATATCATTCTCAAAGTCCTAATTACAGAGCATTAAAGCAGACATAGACAAAGAAGAGAACAAAGAGTCGGGGTTTTGCACATAAGATAAAGATTATCATTACTGTTACGTGATGGTAGAAAATAAATTCCCTAGGCAATTTGAGCACACTGAAAATTTCACTGACCTATCTGGTTAAGAGCTATAAGGATAAAAGCTTTGATGCTCAAGACTGTTTATTGAAAAACAAAGGTATATAGGTGAAACTAGCAAGAGTTATAAGAAAGCAAACAATAACAAGGAAAGAATAAATAGAAATAGATACTCGTACCTGCAACTTAATGTAAAGGTTTCCCGGATGGACACGTCTTCCGCCACTATTTCCAGCCTTCGGCACATTAATTGTATCTCCTGAATCAACACCTATCTCACAAGAAAAATGAACCTTGGGATCAGAATGGGCAATATATGATAAGCACACAGAAAAAGTTAGAAAATCGCAAGAAATGACAATCAGAGGAACAAATTGATGGCTCCAATAAAAGAATCAAGGGATCACATAGTATAGAAATAAAAATGAATAATTCCCTGAATAATCCTTTTACTTTTTCAAACTTACCTTTTGAGTCCCTCTTCTTTTAATTGTAACCTTTTAGTCTTTCTACTTTGAATTGTTTACAAATTAAAATAGAGCGACTAAATAGGTAAGTTTGGCAAAGTAGAGAAACTATTCAAGAAATTACACCAAATAAAAATTTTATTCTCAACCAAATGTGCCATTATTTAGTATAATGAGCATGAGAATTAAATTGCAGTATAATTCAATGGGGCATGGAACCACTCAACACCATAACTTAGCGACTAAGCTAAATGTAGCATTGGGGAGAGAGCATGTGTCTTATCAGCAAATCAAGAATGGAAGACAAGATAACTTAGTTGAATGGTAGTTCCCTCACTATCTGTGAGGTACTAAACAAATGAACAAGGACACCACATTTTTGTAAGTCCTACTAAAATGTATACCATGGTTTATACCTAAAATATACATAAATGTGTGTGTGTGTGTGAATTAATAATTTTTTTAATAAATCCTAACTGCTTTTTTACTAATGCTCTAATATTGATTAAATTCTAGCTCAAGTAAGATCTGGATTAATTTGGATTAAATTCTAATCACATCTAGATTATGATTTAAAATATGAAAATGCACATTGAAAAATAACAGGGAAAAAAGATAAAAGTTCAAAAAAAAAAAAAAAATTGGCAATTCAAATCAAATGATGATTACCAAGATTATACCTCAGAATTTTAAATAAATCTCTTTCATCTATAAACCCCCAATAGAAGAAAAAAAGAGGTTATTTTTAAGGTGAGAAATTTAAGAAAAGAACGACGCAAAAATTGTCAACAAATCTTGTAAAAAAATTGCCAGAAGTTATCACCAAAATACAGTAATATTCTCCATCATCATCTATACCTAGATATATTGTGCATAAGAATATATGTAAGATCAATTAAAAAAAAAAGAAAGAAAGTGAAAGATGAGGAAGGGGTACAACTATCAGAAGATGAAGGGCCAAAAAAATAAAAATAAAAATAAAAAAATAAAAAAAAAATAAAAAAAATTGAAAGAAAGAAATTATCTATAGTTTTAAGAGGTTAAAAGGGCAAATCCACAATTTCTGTTATTGTGACCACTTTTCATCAAGTATATGATCAAATGATGAAATATTCTTTCGTTTAACCCGAGATTCAACATTCAGATTCTCCGATATGATGAGTAGAAATCGTGTATCAAGGTTAGAAGGCTTCACAAAAAAAAAATTCATGAATAAAAGCAACTTTTATGAAAGTTGGTGTTTCTTCCCAACACCACAATGCCATCACATCCGCAATATTTGTGGCACTATTGTCTTGCCACCGCACATTGCCACCATGTGCCTTAATTAGGGCTTCTTCTTTTCTAATCTTTGTAAAAGAAAATTGATTAGGTCTAAAAAAGCCAAAATTATTTAAAAAGAAGAGACAGTTTCGTGGAAATAGTATCATAATGGGACTAAAGTGTAAAAAAAAAAGAAAATAGCGACTATTTGTAAATTTTGTGAGTCATCACTTTTTCCTAACTATGTAGGCATGTTGTTGGTATGTAAATCATCATGTGTGGTGATTACTATACATCCATACATGTAGATCCTCTTGTTTGGTGGTTACAGCCTCAAGCCAAACCAATTCTTAAATTGACAAAGGTATGTTGTCATGTGCGGTGATTAAACCAATAACTCAACATTGAGAATGGAATAGTCTTCCATTGACAAAGTAGATCATTCTATGTGGTGATTACACTGATTACTCAACATTAAGAGTGCAGACTAAAGTCTCTGTCGATATGTAGATCATCTTATTAAGTGCTAATTACGGCCTCAAGCTAAGCCAAGTCTTTTGTTGATAAGGGTAGATTATCCTCTGTGGTCACATGAATAACTCAACATGAAGACTAAACAAGTAGCATTACATTGGAAAATATAAATCATACTCTGTGGTGATTACAATAATAATCAACATTGAAACTAAAGATTGCTAAAATCTTTCTTGGTATGTAGATCATCCAGTGTGATGATTTAAGCCTCAAGACTAAAGTCTTTGCTAATGCGTAGATTATCTTGTGTGGTGATCACACACCAACACTAGTCTCACATTAATATGAGTTGATCTTCATGTGCAGTGATCATCTTGTGAACTCTCCAGTAACCTATTTTGTCTATACATGTGACTTTAGCCTAATTCATATTCTATATTCTGAACAAACCACATTAAATTAGTAGAATAGCCAAAATTTCCTTAGCATGGCAACATATGACAAAAGTATAAGAAGCCACACATAAAGCATAAAACTTTCCACAGTAGTATTTATGAAGTCTACTTTAAAAAAAGGCTCAAAAAAGTGAAACTAAACAAACACAAAGCTGCAAGTTACTACTGTTCTGGATAAATGTCACATTAGAAAAGTGATTATTCACCTTTTAGATTATATGACATAATCCATTTTGATATTTCTGGAGTGCTAAATCAATATAGTTCTGGAAAAGGGGGTAATAGGCAAAGATGACAACAAAATACATGGAAAAGTTAAGCTAATAATATTTCGGCATCATTATCAGAGATGGACAGCTAAAATTAAGGAGATTTGACAATGTAGGATTAGGAAAAGGTAATAAGACAGGAAACAAGACCTGCTGGAATAGCCACATTAATATTCTTCATGCCTTCAACCACCCCTGATCCTCTGCATAGCTGGCACCCAGCCTGTGCATTTACACATTTAGCAAAACAAAATTATACATAAAAAATCAAGAAGCTTGAAGGAGGTCAATTATATGTCCAACCTTAACAGTTTTTCCCAATCCTTTGCAAGCATTACATGTTGATGTGAATGGAAAAACAGTAACCTGAATCCAAGGATGAACATTATTTGGTGACCAAAATTATGAAGCCTTATGCATCTCAAAAAAATCATAATCAAATAATTAAAAAAAAAATGTGTGCTAACTCGCCCAGTGCCGTTACAATTTGGACACTTCGATGGCTTCACATGTTTTGGATGACCCCTTCCTACTGCATCATAAATTAAGAAAAATAATATACAATATGCACAGCAGATTTTTCTTGACAAATAAGAGCTAGACCCACAGCTATTGAGGGGCAAAGCTTAAGCTGACTACTTTGTCAGTGCTTACTTAAAATGGAGTCTTCAATATTGCAACTGAACTAAAACCGAAATATGCAAATACAATGATAATCAAATCATATTAAATGATGAAATCAAACTATTGAACATGGTGAAATACCTAAGCAATAACCACATCAGCTGAAAAAGGTGAAATTTTAAAAAATATCATTCTATATTATGTGCAGTTAAACAAAACTAACACCGTGGTAATGAGACAATTGCTACAAACTTTAAAAGTGAACTAGCAGACAAACACCAGTGCAAACTTCTAATCTTGCCTAATAAATCATGACACAAGCCCAACCAAACTATCAACAAATCAAATTGCATAGAAATATATTGCAGCAATAATAACACAACGATCATTGCTTTATCTGGCCTCATAGATTTTCATTGTGCATCTATCAAAATCATTTTTTACTGAAATATGCAAGGCTTCTTTCTAATTATCACTGCAGCTCCTTCCTGCATGTCACTGAGAGACCATTTCTTTGGAATAACATGCAGGAAGGAACATAGTTTCACTTCACAATGGACCACATTATTCACCCATATTCATACAGTAATTTTATTATGTCATTTTATTTTGAATCCATATTGTCCCTAGCAAAATATGAGAACTGACCAAAAAAGTACAAACCTATTATTGCATATGATGGATAAGCCAAAAAAAAAAATCTTTAATATCATAAAAAAAAGTATACTCTAGCAGAATAAGACATAACAAGCAAGAAGGGCAAAAGATGAAACTGCTTGCTGAATGAGTAGCAGAAGTGGTCAGAGATTATACGAACAGCTCAGATATATATTCCTTTACAGTCCTACAGTTTTTACTCACAGCATGAATCACAAACAACTTGTGCACGAAATGACAAATGCTTTGTGCACCCTTTAGCTGCTTCAGAGAAAGTGAGTTTCAGCTTAACCTGTGAGGACAGATATTAAGGTGATACATGTAGAAAAACACACAGGTTTTCATATTTAAATGTACATGGCAATCAACAACAAAACAAAGAAGAAAGTTAACCTCTATGTCAGGTGCAAAACTTTCACTCTCATTTTCAAATACCTGTATAGGGATGGACCATTCTTACTCAATACAAAACAATAAAATAAAATAACACCAAATCAGCAGAACGTGAAAGAAGAACAAGCATACCTCGGAGAATATTTTATAGAATGTATCTGAGAAAGGATCCTCACGGTCACGGTGGAATCTTGCTGATTGATCAGTAGCATATTCTTCATAAGCATCTTGGAAGCCTTTTGCGCCATCAGTAGCATATCTTAGATTCTCTCCTCCCTTGGAGAAATTATTGAATTGTCATATTAATTGACTTTTAGTCAAACTAATTTCTCATTCAACACTATAACAAAGAAAATTAAAATTGAAACGCTGAAATATATGGATGAAAACAATTATTTCAAAGATTCGATAACAACTGAGAAGTATTAACAAACTCCATCTAATAAGCATTACTTCCCCCATATACAATTAGAGAATTACCATGTCATAGTGTGCTCTCTTTTCAGGATCTCGCAATGTCTGGAATACACCTTCCCCAAAAGAAGAAGTAAAATATTAATGACCAAAAACAATCAGACATGATAGAAAACCATACTAATAAAAAGTCCATGAAACACAAACCTCATAAGCATCTCTAACCTCCTGAAACTTTCTTTTTGCTGTAGGGTTGTTCTTATTTACATCTGGATGGTATTTTTTGGCAAGCTACAAGTTGCCAAGGATAAAACAAATGTTTAAACCAGCTTGATCAACAACAAAGGAATAGTAGAAAATCTAGCTTATGAATAGCGCCAATTTTGTTTCAAAAGAATTTGCAACTAAGGATAGTAAAAATAGCCAAAACATAACAAAAAGTTTCTTAATCGCAATTCTTGTTTTTATTAATATTTAGTGTTCATGAACACTGCTGGTAAGGTTTATGAAATAAAATTATACTATTGAATGTATCAGCAAATCATTGAACTTCTGATATCATGATTCTATAGAAAATTTATATTAAAAAAAATATACATACAGCATGGAAAGCTTTCTTAATATCATCTTGAGTAGCATCTTTAGCAACACCAAGTATGTCATAGTAGTCACCACTCCCCATTGCACAAAGAAACCCTTCAATACAAGTAATAATTTTTTTTCAAAAAACAGTCTAACAGCAATGTAATACCACAGAAAAGACAAACCTACCAGTAGCATGAAAATTTCGATTAGAAGACAACATCCAAGCTCTCAAAATGCTCAATGGCCTTTGAACAGCAACCGGGTTGCCTGTGTAACAAGAAGAAATAAGAGTTCTTCCAAAAAGAAAAAAAGATTTTTATCCGCATACACAAATGATCAATTTATAATCAATAGAAATGAGCCCTAAAAACCCCATAAATCGTTAGATTTGGACAAAATCCATCATCCTAAACAAGATACATGGTAGTCAAAGTTACGCATCCAAAGAAAAATCGTACACCTAGATTACATAAACAACATATGCTTTTTAGAACCCTAGCTATAAGAAAAAAAACTGGGATTCAAGCATTGAAGAATTCAACAATGGCATGGAGAATTACATGGTGATAGGCCACAAATTGATCTGATAATTGTCAAGAAACCTTCTTTTCGCTTGCCAACAAGATCCAATGCTGGTGAAACCTGGCCGCTATGCTGAAACAAACGAAAGGAATCACTAAAAATGAACAAATGGAAAGCTTCTCGATCAACAAACCTTTGCGATTGATCTTGGTGCCGATGCGAAGCAACGAAATCTACGCATTTCCAGCCGGCGAGCGATGCAGAGAACCGCCGACCAAGTGTTTGCTTGAAATCCCAACCCAGCGGCGAGCATGCACTGAAGTTGCTTGATGAAAAGCGTGGGGAAGAAGAAAGGTTGCAAAATTACATTTTTAACCCTATATTTTGTAACTAGCCCCGGACTATTTTATTAATAGTTTAATAAATTAAAATAATATTAAAAATTAAATAAATATCTTCTAAAATCAGTGTAATTATCTCAAGAGTCCGTTTTTTTTTTCCAAACATGCCTCTTTTAGTCCTTCTAGTATTTTTTTTTTTTCTCTAAAGCAATAAACATTATATGTATCCAAAGCGTACGCATAAACTAAAAATTAATTGTTCGATCTATATACCCTCAACTAAAAATGAGAGATTTAAGCTGTGATGAACTCGAGAATTTTGAATATCTCAGTTTTATTTTTCTCAATAAAATCAATTATCGCTGGATTATGAATTTTTTTGTTTTATAATTTTTTAGTTTTCTGCTATTTTAATTGAGAAATTTTAATTTCTTTTTAACAGCTATTACACCTATCATTTGAAGTTGTTGATATGGTAACATGAGACATGATATGTCACCCTAAACCATGTCACATATTATCACACATGTCATGTTATATCACATTTTGCTATGTCAGTAACCTAACTAGTAAGTCTATCTTGATAGAAAAAATTGAGATTTCTCAACTAAAACATAGATGCACGGTACAATTTAAAATAAATGGACTAAAAAGTTAATTTGGAAATATATAAGGACTCTTCCAGAAATTACACTTCTAAAATTTTAATCAATTAAAACGTATTATTTGGACAAATTAATTAATAAAATTTAGAAATAATAATAATAGAAACGAATTTTATTAAATTAAACCGAAAACGAGAAGAGAGCTTCGTCACTCCCATGGCGGCGCTATGGAGGCGAGCTCGCTTGGGCTTTCAACCCGATCTCCTCCAAAACCCTAGGTTCTTCTCTTCCGGCCTCTCGAGGACGGATGCAGCGGCTACCGCCGATGAAGATGAGGCCCGTGGATCACTGGCTGTCTCTGGCGACGATCTCCGGAGCCGGATCTTTCGTCTCCGGCATCCCAAGCGGAGCGCCACGGCGGCTCTCGAGAGATGGGTATCCGAAGGGCGTCAGGTATCGGCCTCCGAGCTCCGGCTTATCGCCCGGGACTTGAAGCGGTCTCAGCGCTACAAGCACGCTCTCGAGGTCAGCTCCTCTCTATACCCTTCTCCGTTGTTCCATTTGAGAGCTTCAACTCAATGCTTTTGATCTATTGTTAGTTCTATTTAAATTCATTTGACATTCATTGTTTTTGTGTTTATCTTTGTGTAAATTAGTTTAAAAAACAGTGAATTTGCGTTCTGAATGTATTTTCTCTATTCATTTGAAAGTAGAACCTTATGTTGTTTCATAATGGATTAAAATTCTGTAGATTTGACTTCTTGTACCATTGAGAGCTTCAGCTCAATATCTCTTGTTGGTTCTACTTGCATTCACTTGATCTTCATTGTTTCATTTGTTTGAATGTTTGTCTTTGTGTAAATTCTAAAAGAAACAGTGAAATTGCATTATAAATGGGTTATGTGTGTGCATTAGAAAGTAGAATCTTGGATCTATGCATAATTGATTAAAAGTTTGCAGATTTCGGAGTGGATGAAAACTCATCAGGAATTTGAGTTATCGGATAGTGACTATGCAATGCGTATCGACTTGATAACTAAGGTTTTTGGTGTCAATGCTGCCGAAGAATTTTTTGAAGGGCTTCCTTCTATTGCTAAATCATGTGATGTGTACACCGCCCTCCTTCATTCCTATGCTGCGGCAAAATTGGTGGATAAGGCCGAAAACCATTTTGAAAGGATCATGGGGTTGAACTTTGTTTTGAATGCTGTGACCTTTAATGAGATGATGACTTTGTATATATCAACAGGGCAGCTAGATAAAGTTCCTTTAGTTGTTGATGAACTTAAACGGCAGAATGTTTCTCCAGATCTATTCACATATAATCTTTGGATTAGTGCTTCTGCTGGTGCGTTGGATATTGGTGGTGTTCGAAAAATCCTTGATGAGATGGCTGAAGATCCAAGCTCAAATGATGGTTGGATTAAATACATGAAATTGACTGACATATATGTTACTGCTGGTCATCTTGTGAGTTCAGATAACTCTCTTGTGGAGGCAGAGAAAACAATTAGTCAAAGGGAGTGGATAACTTATGATTTCCTTATTATACTTTTTGCTGGTCTTGGGAACACGGAAAGAATAGGTGAAATATGGAGGTCTTTGCAAAAGACCTCACAAAAAATGACTAGTAGAAATTATCTATGCATTCTTTCCTCCTATCTTGTGCTTGGGCAGACAAAGGAAGCTGAAGGTATTATTGATCAATGGAAGGAATCCAAGTCCCTGGACTTTGATGTTTCTTCCTGCAAAAGGCTTTATGATGCTTTTGTGAAGGCTGGCTGTTCAGACGAAGCTGAGACTCTTCACAAACTAATCCGACTGAGGAATTTTGAGTTTTGAGTGAAATGTATTTGCATGCCCTTCTAGTGCAGCATTTGTTTTGAGATAAGAGAGACCACCACAATCTGATTACTTTTAGTTGATTGTGGCTGTTGTTTATGTACCATGGATGGCTAATTCTTAACTTCAAAGCCGTTTCATCAATAATTTCTATTTCCCATTTTTATTTTTGGTATCTTGTTCTAAATTAATTTTATCTCACAAGTTGTTTGTTTTTTGAAACCTTATATCGCAATTAATTGCATTTCAGACCTGTCAACAAAATGGTACACAATTTCTTAGTTTTGATTTGAATATGAAATCAAACATGATGATGTTTAAGTCGTGTTTTTTTATTGTCAAAATATTAAAAACTAGTTACCTGTTATTGCCACATTGCTTCATAATTCAGGTCTTGTCGACCCTGTATGTATCTTACATTTCTGGCTGCAGTTAGTGTGTTATTCACTCAAGCATGGTTCTGCTATGTTAAATGATATGCCCAATCATGCAGATTTTTACATGGATGGAATCTCTGAGCACCTTCAATATATCAGCAACTGACCATGCCACCAAGCTGGAGTTGATTACCAAAGTTCAAACTGTTGCTGAGGCTGAGATGTACTTTGAGAAAATACGTGACAGTGCTTCCAGGAAGGCTGCATGTTTTCCTCTGCTCCATTCTTATGTGAAAGAAAGGGACTTGGAGAAAGCCGAGACTTTCATGGCAAAACTGCAGTCTTTAGGCTTGCTAGTAAATCCTCACCTGTTCAATGAGATGATGAAGCTGTATATGGCTACTGGTTACTTTGAAAAAGTCTTTTCTGTTATCCAGCATATGAAGCGCAACAAGTTCCCTCTAAATGTTCTATCTTACAATCTCTGGATGAATGCCTGTGCTAAGTTGTCAGGTGTTGCTTTAGTGGAGATGGTGTATAAGGAGATGGTAACAGACAAGAATGTTGAGGTGGGTTGGAGCTCGTATTGTACATTGGCCAATTTTTACACAACATCTGGGTTCTATGACAAGGCTCTCACTGCACTCAGAATGGCTGAACAGAAGCTATCTATGAAGAACCGCCTTGCTTACTCTTTTATCATGACAAACTACTCTGCTCTCAATAACAGGGATGGAGTCTTAAGGCTTTGGGAATCCAGCAAAAGAGTTCCTGGGAGGATCACTTGCGTGAACTATATTTGTGTAATGTTGTGTTTGCTGAAGGTTGGTGATTTTGAAGAGGTTGAGAAAATTTTTAGGTCATGGGAGCGGGAATGCAGAAAGTATGACATACGAGTTTCTAATGTTCTTTTAGGTGCATATGTTCGAAATGGAAGGATGGACAAGGCTGAGGCTTTGCATCATCATACTTTGGAAAGGGGAGGTGTCCCAAATTACAAGACGTGGGAAATTCTTATGGAGGGATGGGTGAAAACCAAACAAATGGACAAGGCAGTGGAGGCCATGAAGAAAGGTTTCTGCTTGCTGAAATTTTGTGTCTGGAGGCCTGCTGCGGAGACTGTCATGGCCATAATGAACTACTTTGAGGAGCAGGGCAGTGTTGAAAATGCAAAGGAGTATGTAAAGGTTCTTCGACGTTTGCGCCTCATGACCTTGCCTTTGTACAAGTCATTCCTAAGAGTGCATATCCAGGCTGGAAGAGCTGCCCCAGATATACCTAAGATGATGGAAAGAGATAGAATTGAAATGGATGAAGAAAGTACAGCTCTAATCGAATGTATGTGCAAAATAAATAGTGCTGAAGTTCCATAATGATTATAATACCCATCAGACTACCTTCCTTTTAACCCCAGGAAGGCCAACTGGCTGGCTGGAATCTCCATGAACATTGCAGCCTGAATGTGCTAATTTGGTTGCTGAGGTTTAGTTAGAAGCTAAAATGTCTGCATTTGTAAGGAGAATCTGCTATTTTTCCTTAAAATTCACGATGGCTGATTCTTGTTCAAGGTGGAGTGGTCATCCCCGTTTTTGCAATCTGATGAATAGTCAGGTACAGGCACCCGGCGACTGCTGTCAACTGCTTAATATAATTGACAAAAGCAAGTAGTGAGATCTTAAAATCCTTTTAAGGTTTTGAATTAATTCTATGCACGATGACAGCCAGTCGCTATCTAGAGCTCTCTGTTTTTGTTTTTCATCTTATTGAGGATGGATTTGCTTGTGTATACGAGCACATTTTGTCTCATGCAGAGGACACAAAGACAAGTTTTAACTGGCTCTGCAGATCACCTTTTCTTCCATTAATACCAACTCCTCACCAAAACCTTGATGAAGATACTCGATCAATGAGTTGGAAGTGATCGAACTGAAACCATTTTGTAGTATGGCTTATTAATCAAAATTACCTGTGCTATAAGAATTCGAGTATGATATATTGTCACAAGTTGTTCCTATCTCTACTCGTATTATGAACAGCAGAAATTATTCTTCGCAATCATATTCAGCAGGATTTGTTCTAGATTTGCTACCTGTTGGAATGATCACCTGTTTGCATTACTGAGTAGACTTCTTGCAAGAACCAGGATATGATAGGGTTTTTTGCCACATGATCATGTCTTACAACATTTTAGTTTCTTCAGATTGATTTTTTTCCCATCTATCACTTACATAGTATTCCATGCAGTTGCAAGAAGACAGGCAGCCAGTTGTTTCCTCATCAAGCAGCAAAAATTATTCTTAATATATTTTCTCTAGTAACTCCGAGAAACATACATCACAAGCATTTCGTTGTTATCAGACTCAATGCAAGGTTTACAGAAACAACTTTTCCAGGTACATAACTCTTCTTCTAACTTCTAGATGGATTTTGCAGCTAGAACATTTTCACGAATTGCCTTCATGTGTGCCGCAGTTTTGTCCAGAGGAGGCATAGTCTCTTTAACAACATCGAGCTCAAGGACATCATGCATCCAGGCCTTAATCAGCGGCAGATGCTCTTCATTGACAATGGTCACTCCAACTAGCTCCTCAATCATTGGAAGCCAGCAAGGGATCCAACCAGCAACAATGTCCACAAGCCCTATAATGTCTCCACCGAAGAACTTCTTTCCTTCCAGGTATCCTTCCAGTGTCTTGAGATTTTTCTTCAGCTCCTCCACAGCCTTCTTCAGCTCCTCCCCGGCATTGGACATTACATCAAAAGACGAATGTAGGCACTGCAGAGACTCTCAAAGGTCAGTTGCTACTGAAAATTGTAAACACATTCCCAATTAAAGAAGAACACATCAAACCTTTTCTTCTGCAAATTTAGCCCAGAAACGAGCAACGGCTTTCTCATGTGGATCTAAGGGCAGGAGTGGGCAACTATTTTTCCAAACCTCGTCGATGTACTCAAGTATGATAGTTGATTCGCAGATTGGCTTTCCATTGTGGACAAGCACAGGCACTTGTTTGTGGACAGGATTGTATTGCAGGAGTTGCGGACTCTTGTTCTTCAAATCTTCGTTCACGTACTTGTACTCAACGTGCTTGAGTTTCAATGCCCATTCGACTCGCAATACGAAAGGGCTCAAGGTCATCCCATACAACTTCACTTCCTCATTTGCCATGTTTAATTGTTTCCTTTGTTTTCAATTTCACTTTTGTGATCTTTCTTTGTGCTCTTTTCTTTTTGGTTGTGTTCTTTTTATAACAAAATTCTGCAAATTGTGTGCAATGTTTCAAAGTCAAGTCTTTGTTGAAGTTTCTGGCCTTTGAATGCTGAGATATTTCCAGGTAGCATCAATGGCTGCTTTTGAATGGTCAAAGTTCAAATGCTTGCCAAGTCTGGTCTTTGTGTTTCGTTTTTCCTGTCCTGTTTGTAGATTGCAACTTAATTATTTATTTTTTTTATTTAAGATATATATATATATATATATTGCTTTTCCATTGAAAATTAGCCAAATTAGTGAGCCTTTGATTTTTCAAATATTAGCTGTCACCTTTAATTTTATTTTGTTGTAATTTCCTTTTGCTTGCCAAACAATTTTTATTAATGTTTTAACTTGGTGTTAGAATGATTCATTCATGTTTGTAATGTATATCATTAGATATTAGATACAAGATACAAAAAATATTTTTTTAAAAATTAATCAATTAATTAATTATAAAACCCCATGATTTTATAAAATCAAGCATATCTCTTTTTATTCATAATAAAACTTCGTTATTCATTTATTAAAATTAATTATATATTCTTCTAATTTTCTCTTAAATTTCCATACTTTTCCGGTTTCATTATTAAGTATTAATACGACTATTACTTGAGCAAAATTTATATATAGAAAAATTTAAACACAAAACCATATATTAAAGCAACATAAATTTTTAAAATACACCATTTCAACTAATATATTATATAGTAAACATCCCAGTGGATTAAAAATATAATATTAGTCAATACAGAAGGTAACATAAACTCATTATTTTTCATATTAGAGTATGACTTAATTAATCAAGAGTTAATTGTCCGGACATAAACTCTTCACGGCGTCCTCTACTGAACTCATAGAATTCATCCTTCGGAGGAAGGGTATTTTTGATAATTTCAACTGCCAAAAAATTATCAAACCATGCATTCATCAAGGGAAGTGTTTCATCATCGATGATGATGGCTCCGGTGAGCTCCTCGATCACTCGGAGCCAATATGGTATCCACCCGACGATGATGTCCAAGTACCCGAGTGTTTCACCCCCGAAGAATTTCTTACCATCAAGGGCTTTTTCGAGATTTTTGAGAGCCTCTTGTAGTTCCTTTGCGGCCTTCTTTAGCTCCTCGCCGGTTTTTGTATACACATTAAATATAATTGGCAAGAACTGAACAAAAATCATCGGTGAGCCATTTTTATATTTTTGGAATATTTGAATGTAGGTGTATTAGCAAATGATAAAAATTAATATAATAGAAAAAATTAATAAATGTGGAATAGGTAAGAAATCAATTTTTTTTAATTTTTAAATTGGTAGAAAAATAAAATATCAACTCTCTTATAATTTAATTTTTAAAAAATAGAAGAAGAGAAAAAAAACCTTGCAAAAATTAAGAAAAAAAAAATGGTACAATATTTCAAAAAAAAAATGTCCTTTAAATTTTTTGAAAAAGGTTATAATAATTTGAAATTTTATCTTGAAAAAAACAACACTCAAATAAGAATTCTCACCAAAATCCAAAAAAAATAATAAATTCCAATTTTTCAAATAATACAAAAATTCTATAATTTCACCTTAAAAACTTAAAAAGCCTCTCCTCATCCCCTATTAAGTAAACAATTACAGGTTTTATTTTGATTATCATATATAACTATTACACTATTATCTAACATCTCAACATCATACATAATTAAAAAAAAAACTCATTTCAAAAAATAAAAATATAAATAAATAAAACCCTAATCAAATAATTTTTTGTTACTTATCTTTACAAACAAAAGCATAAGACAAAAATATCAAATTAAAATCATATATATGTGTGTAGAAACCCCTCCTAATCTTCCTTTAAATAAACAATTCCAAAATTTATTTGAATTATTATATATAATAATTAAACTATTATCTAACACCTCAAATATCATACATAATTATATTAAAAAAATATATTTTTCAAAAAAACAAAAAATAAAATAAATTTAACTCTAAACAAATATATCTAAAAAGACAAACACAAGAAAGCAGAGAGAAATAAGAAGAAACACAAGCACCTTCTCTTTAGCAAAAGGGGCCCAAAAACGGGCTTGAGCCCTCTCAAACGGATCCAGAGGCTAGATCCGAAACCCGTTATTTTCAAAAATTAAATTAATTAATTAATTTAACTCTAAACAAATATATCTAAAAAGATAAACACAAGAAGGGAGAAAAACAAAGAGAAAGACAAGCACCTTCTCTTCAGAAAAACGGGCCCAAAAACGGGCTTGAGCCCTCTCAAACGGATCCAGAAGCAAGATCCGAAACCCGTTATTTTTGAAAAAATAAATAAATAAACAAATTTAACTCTAAACAAATATATCTATAGAGATAAACACAAGAAAGGAGAGAAACAAGAAGAAAGAAAAGCACCTTCTCGTCAGCAAAGCGTGCCCAAAAACGGGCTTGAGCCCTCTCAAACGGATCCAAAGGCAAGATCCGAAACCCGTTAGGCCAGGCCTCATCGATGTACTCAACGATGACCGTTGATTCAGGGAGGGGTTTGCCATGATGAACAAGAACAGGGATTTTTTTAGTGATTGGATTGAAGTGAAGAAGCTCTTGGCTCTTTTTGTATGGAATGTCTTTTTCATTGATGTATTCATAATCAATACCTTTGAGTTTCAAAGCCCATTCTACCCTTAATGAGAATGGACTTGCCCACATCCCAAATAACTTCACTTCTCTTTTCTCTCCCATTTTTTTTAAAAAATTCCTCTCTCTGATGCTTTTTATTTTTGGGGATTGTCAAGGGGTTGGTATTTATAGACAAAAAGAAGGGGGAGTGATGGGTCCCACGACTCCTACCTTTTATTTTATATATAGATTAAAAAAAATTATGTTTGTGATGAGAAAGTATTATTCAAAACTAAAATATAACCAATGCTAGTATAATAGTAACACATAATCTAAATGCCTAGGAACTGTGGGTTAGCTCATTGGTAACTATCATACTTGTGTTTCAGAGGTCTCAAGTTCGACTTGATGGATCTAATGGGTATAAACCCTAATGTATAACCCTGGATCTTCTTGCTTGGAGATTGCTTAGGAACAAAGAAAGTGGCGAGCGCACTCGCACTTGAATCCATTGATTATGATGAAAGTGATTGGGTCTCGTGGTTCTTCTCACCGATCACACGCGAGAGGGAGATGGGAACCCTAATTGAAAACCCTAATTCAGATCTCGGATCGGTGCGTCTCGATCGAGGGACCACACCCTATTTATAAGAAAACTTTATGGGGCTAATTACAAGTCCCCGCTCATCATAGATTTGACAATTTTGCCCCCGAGAATTCTACACAACATATGATTAATATGTATATCCACACATTTAAAAATTAGATAATTAGGGACCAAATTCAAACTTGAATTAGATCACAATTTGGGTCCATTCAAAACTTGAATATAATAAGATAAACACAATTATAAACATTAGTTGTGTACGCTCACACAACTTATGCACATAAGTCCTTATATCCCTACATATTGTGTGGTCCACAACCCAACAATCTCCCACTTGGACCATACAATCATGCACCTTCGGGAATTCAAAATTGTGTATAAATTACTATCAATAACCAAATGTAATTACAACCTGAAAAAAATTACCTAAATCAATCTCGTCCCATCGACCCTCATCAATACATGGAACAAAGGGCGGTCGTCGCCCAGAGTATAATGCAACTAAACCCACGATGATCACATATGCCGACTTAACTAATAACATAGATCAAGTGTGGATGTGTAGCATGGAAATTACAAGCCGATGTGATCTACGCTTGTCTATTTCCAAGCTGGGTCCACTTTTTAAAAAAACTTTATGAGATTATAGTTCGAGTAAAAACAATGAATAATCTAGAAATTTCACAAAATCTATTATAAATGTCATGACACTAATACAAATATTAAACCAACTAAATATAAACTCCCACTAATCAAAGCATCTCTACAAATGTCGACCATATAAGCGACATGCTTATTAAAAACTATAGGAGCTAATGCAAGCGGATCCACAACAATGGAGTTTATCCCTATAAGCTTAATATTAATAAAAACAACTCGAACTCTTGCACTTGTTCTAATGGCTTGAAGATGCAAAATCGAGACTCTCAACCTCACGTTGCTTTTATCCGATCTTCCTCTTGTGCTAAATGTGAGATAAGTTCATTTACTGTCCATTTTTCCTTTTTGACGCTTATAATTCACTTCAAACCCGACTAAATTGAGGAGGGAGGGAAATCAACACCATATGCACTAGAACATCTTCTGGTATCTCAAATTTCAAACTCTTTAATTTTCCAGCTAGATAACACATATCAAGGACGTACTCTCGTATATTCCGATCACCCTTATACCTCATGGAAACTAGTTTCTTTAGTGTAGCACTAGTCTCCGCCTTATCACTTCTTACGAAGCGTTCTTCCAGGGTGTCAAGGAACTGCTTAATGTCCCTTTTATCAGATGTAGTGTCCAGAAAAGTCTCCGGGATTGTATTCTTCATGATCATTAGACCTATACGGTTAGACCGCTCCCACCTCTCAAAAAAACTCTCCTATCCTCAAGAGAGCTTTGATCCGTAAGAGGTGCAGGGGACATGGTTCTCTTAATGCATAGTCTAGATCCATACATCCCAAAAACAAGTGTCACCTTGTTTTTTTCCAAGTTTTGAAATTTGTGACATTAAGCATAGGAATGCCATTGAGTGTAGTAAATACATTATTAACACTCATGATGTCAACTGTACAAAGAGCAATAATCAATAATTAGCTCACGCTAATTAACTAGAGTCTAATAATCAAAAAAATACAAATAACAACAACCCATCTTCAAGTTAATTGATTGGCATCAAATCTAGTCTTTGGACGTAGATTCAATTCACTAGTAATTAACTTGATGCAAGTAATCAAGTTTTATAGTAAAAATCTAATCAAGTATAAAGTCTTCCTTTGGGCCGACTAAATACTCACAATAGACACTTTTATAACTATAAACAACTTATTACCACATGTGCAAACAAATCTCCGCGGACAACGGTCTTCCTTTGGGCCGACGTGTTGTCTGCATGAGAATAAGCATGCACTAACACCATGGTTATTCACAAACAAAAGGTTTCCACAATGAGGTCACTTTGGTGACGATGTCGCTTTTTACCAATTGTAGTAAATACCCAAGAAAGCTATAAAAAGCAAACTCTAAGTTGTTATTTCCTAATGATTATTAAAAACAACTTTTATAATTATGAATAAAAAAATTAAATTCATAATAATTTTTAAATAAACTTCAACAATCAAATTAAAATCCAAATATTATCCTAATCCAAATCAAAGTAAAATTTAAATTAATATAAATCATTAATTGTGCTCCTGCACCTTGATATTGGTAATAATGGAAATTAACTTACTAAAAGTAAATATAAACATGTATTGAAATCCATGATACATGATAATCAATAAATCTTTATAGAAAAGCATTAGCACAAGGGCTTGATGATTTCCCCGTAGTATAAAAATTAAATCTAGTATATATATATATATATATGAATATCAAATCCATCACACTCATCACCTAGGATAAGTCAAATAATTTAGTTCAGAAGAACCAATCCAATCATTCAAAAACAAATATAAATATATATATATATATATATATATATATATATATAATAACAATCTATGTTTTCAGAATTGAGAAACCACACGGTTTCCAAACACTGGATCAATATATATATTAATTAAATAATTATTGTATCATCTAGATATATATATATATATATATATATATATAATTTCCAATCTACTGAAAAGCCATGGCACGACTTTCAAAATCTCTTTGAAAATTGCAATATAACAATTAAACAATCATACACGTACCAATATATGTATATATAACCATCGTTATATTAGCATGAAAAACCTCAACCGAAGCATGCATAATAAAATCAATAAATTCAAGATTTAATTATAATAAATCCCAAACAATTCCAACACAAGATGGCTCTGGTACCACTTGATGGATCTAATGGGTATAAACCCCTAATGTATAACCCCCGGATCTTCTTGCTTGGAGATTGCTTAGGAACAAAAGAAAGTGGCGGAAGCGCACTCGCACTTGAATCCATTGATTATGATGAAAGTGATTGGGTCTTGTGGTTCTTCTCACCCGATCACACGCGAGAGGGAGATGGGAACCCTAATTCGAAAAACCCTAATTCGAATCTCGGATCGGTGCGTGCTCGATCGGGGACCACACCCTATTTATAAGAAAAACTTTATGGGGCTAATTACAAGTCCGCCCATCATAGATTTGACAATTTTGCCCCCGTGAATTCTACACAACATATGATTAATATGTATATCCACACATTTAAAATTAGATAATTAGGACCAAATTCAAACTTGAATTAGATCACAATTTGGGTCCATTCAAAACTTGAATATAATAAGATAAACACAATTATAAACATTAGTTGTGTACGTCTACACAACTTATGCACATAAGTCCTTATATCCCTACATATTGTGTGGTCCACAACCCAACACGACTCTCTTATATTATAATTCACTTTTATGAGCTCTATTCTCTCCAATAGATCAGTTAAGCCACCGTAATTGATGTGCTTCTATATCCATTTGTCTTTTGCTTTGCCGCTTCTCGATTTTGTCCCAAAAAAAAATGCCTCAAGTGATGAATAGTATAAATAGTGACTTGTCAAAATAAAAATGATATATATATATTAACAAAAAATATTTTGATAAATTATTGTATTTTAAATTTAAATATAAATTACCAATAGCCTCTTTTCAAGGAGAACCACAGATCAAACATTAACCCGAGATATCTTATATAGGGTATTTATTTTGAGGAGAACCTGAGATCCTTTGTGTGAGATGTACATTTCGAAAATAACCCTAGATCAAACATTAAAACCCATGTAAAATATGTTTATTGAGCTTGCTCCCCACCTATGTAAGTTCCTGTCACGTGTGGGTTGCATTTAGTAAAAAATTTTGAACAGAAATTAATCCCTTTTATCATAATTCATTTTTTTATTATTGTTTTAAAAAAATTTCTTCTTATTTTTTTCTTTTTTCTTTTTTGGTATACGTGTTTGATCTGCCCGGTGTTATTTCCTTGAAGCTTCACACTATCCGTGTCAACACAGAAAGTTCAAAGTCATGGTAAAGAAAAAATATATATTAATTTTATTGAAGAATAATTATTGATAGGGAACAAATCATGCATTTATTGGCAAGTTTGCTTGTCAAAGTTTTCAAGCACTGAAGTCTCACTCAAATAGTAACAGAATTGGCATCTATTCAATATTCAATGTTGAATTAAGCAAGGACGTACTTCCACAAATCAGGGCCATACTTTTAATATACATAATGTTGGTAGGGTGGTATTTAAAAAACAATAAATCAGGACTTTTAGATTAGCTTCACATTATTTTTAAAATGTTATTTAGTTTACCGAATTTTATATTACTACTCCCGATAGATTATCGGGATGTGATTCTGAAATTAGAATTACCAGAAATATAATTTTTAAATTATATTAATGAAAATTTATTTAATGTTTTTTAGTAATAAGATAGTAATATGGTTAGAACGTAATAGAACAGTGACTTCCTTATAGCAAAACCTTGGGTTTGCCCATGGTTTTATGCCCATAGTTTTATGGGTAGTTTTGTAAATGTGTCATATCAATTATGTCATGACATTATTGATTACTTAGGGGTTAAGTTATGGAACCTATATAAGGCCCCTTAGTTTGTAAGGAGTGGGTATCCATCACTTACTCACATCCCTAAGAGCTCCTCTCTCTCTCTCTCTCTCTCATCCTCCTCTTGTAACCATCCCACTTATGAAATAAAGAAGTCCTTTTGTGAATAATCTCTATCTCTCTCTCCTTTGTGTTTATGCATCCTGTTAAGTCTGATGACGTAGGATTGGCATTATATGACAAGCCAAGTGGTGACATGGCAAGAGGATGATGACGTGGCATGTGGTGACTCATCAAAAGAAAACTAAGATGATAATGTGGCAAAAGATGTTATCATGACATTTAATGGAGATCAAGGTGGAGATTTGATTAAGATCTATATTGAAGATTTTATAGATATTTCTCTCAATACAATCATGTGATGATAAACTATTTTTGGAAAGTGCATCAAGACTATAGGATCTTTTCTAGAAAGGCAAGTTTTATTTTTGATGTGATTATCTATCCTTGGTAAGATCCGGGATGATTATTCATATCTTTGATAGAGCTTCTTTTTAGAAAGATCTATTTGAAGAGAGAGGAATATTCTATTATTGGCAAGAGTTCAAGATCATAAAGATTATGTGAAGCTATTAGAAGACACAAGTTAAACTTGGTATGAAGCTATTTGAAGACACAAAGATTTAGTTTGGTGTGAAGCTATTTGAAGACACAAACTAAATAAGGTAAAGATATACCAAGGAGATCATCAAGACCATATTTAGCATTACTATATTAAAGGAAGATCCAAGAGCTATCTATGGGCGGAACTATTTATGGAGACTAGTCATATGAGGAGATTGATTGAAGATTGCATAAGATATGATTAGAGATTTGAAGATCCAAGCATGGATGATTAAAGATGATGCTTAAAGATATTGAAGGCTAAACTTGGATAAAGATAAGATCAAGTTTAGTAACAATATTTCCATGAGTCAAACGAAGATCATTTGGAAGACCAAACTTGGGCCAAGTTTGGAAAGGAAGATCGGGAGATCTTTGGTGGCTATCTTTGGTGAGATGGTCACGTGTGCCTTGGTGGGCACGTCCCTCGGGAGAGGGAGACCTTCTGAAGTGACTAGAGGAAGGAAGCAGCTGCAGGCAGGAGGAGCTCGGGTCGAGTCAACTGCTACGAGGCGGACTGAAGGAACCGGTAGGTTGAAGGTCGCAGATTCGGGTGCATCTGACTAGAACTCAGTCATGTTCAGTAAGGTGGGTCATGTTGTAACTGGGTGTTGCAACATCTAACTTTGGAAGGTGTCCAAGTTAGGAAGCCGCGGAGAATTCTAAAAGAGGTAACTTTGTAGACATCGGTGCGTCTATATAAGACATCCTGCTCGAAGATTTAGGATGGAGCCAATAAGTGAGAGACTCTTGGGTGAGAGTTGTATATGTGGCCGTCGGGCAATCTTGAGAGGATATTCTTTGTATTGAGTGAGTAAGTGAGTGTTGTACTCCTTGTTCTTATACCTCTTTTAGTGGATTGTTTCTCCGAGCCTGGTCCCCAAGATGTAGGCAATGTTGTGCCGAACTGGGTTACCAATTTGCTTGTCTCCTTTATCTTGCTTTGATTGTGTGTGAGTGTTTATGCTTTGAGTGAGTTTTTGAGTGAACTTAACACTTCACACCCCCACCGGAACTATCACATCCCTCTCTTTCTACTCTTACTCTCTCTTTACTTAAGTTAAGATCCACGTCTTCGTCCCCGACACGACGGCGCTGTGGATCTAACGATTAGGGCGGAAGCTTAACTTAAGTAAAGAGAGAGAGAGAGTCAGAGTAGGAAGAGAGGGATGCATAAAGAAGAGAGATATAGAGATTATTCACAAAAGGACTTCTTTATTTCATAAGTGGGATGGTTACAAGAGAGAGAGAGAGAGAGAGAGAGAGAGAGAGAGAGAGAGAAAGAGAAAGAGAGGAGCTCTTAGGGATGTGGCTAAGTGATGCCCCTCCTCATACAAACTATGGGCCTTAGTACGATTTGGTTATGAAAGAATCTTAGGGGGCGTTTGGATGCCCTCAATCATTACCCTGGGGAAGGGAATCATTGATTACACATTCCCTTCCCCTTGTTTGGATAATTTTTTTTGCATGTAATGATTGAGGGCCAAGATAAATCATTACCTCCCCTCAAGGAATAACTCATTCCCACCACATTGGGGGGAATACCCAGTAATGAAATATAAAATTACATTTTTGCCCATAAACAAATTACAATATTACTTGTATATACTTAACCCTAACCAAATTCTTCTTTACTTTTGTTGCTGGCTCCCGTGACCAACCTCGCCGTCGCCATCATCATCTTCACCATCGCACCACCGGTGTCCTGCAAACTTCAAGCGACAAAGAGGAAGCAGCGGCGAGGTCTCATAGGTTCCTCTCTCAATCTCTTGCTTCCTTTCTCCTTGTGATTCATGTGTTGTTGTTGTTCGGATTGGTACTGAAAGTGCTCTGCCATTTTTTTCTTGTTTTCCTTGTACCATCTGTTGATGTTGTGCAGAAGATGACAATTTTTCTTTGATTTATTTTTTTGGTTAACTTCTGCCTTTACAATGAGATTCTCAGTGGATATTTGAGGCCTTGACACACAACCTTTCTAATAAATGCTTTATATATATATATGTTTACTAATTTATTTTTAGTTAAGGTGGAAGGTTTTTTTTTCTTTATTTAAAGATTAGTTTATTAATGATCAAGCAATTGGAATTGTCAATTATTATGGTATGTTTCATATCAGATTATATGAGATGTTTTATATATTTAAATAAATCATATTCTTAAGTGGTGGATTTAATTTTTTTCTTCTATTTGATATGATACTATTGTACTCATCTTGTTATTATTTTTCTCTTCATTTTTTTCTTGTGTAAAAAACTTTATTCCTATTTTTAATCTTCACATTTTTTTTAACAGTGTAATCATCTTGAATATAATTTCTTCTCAAATTAAAGATTAAACTGACAAAAATCATTAGCAATTTAGCAACCTATGTTATACAATACCATCAGTATCTATGTCATATATAGGCATTTTAGCTTGATACTTGAACTCAATTCTAGCTTTTATTTTCATATTCAATATGCTATATCTTCATTATTATGTAATTATTTAATTAAAATTCTTTACAATATCATGCATGGCATAAATGCTAATATAATATGCCATATTGAAATTTCTCATGCTAAAAATATTGATGATATGAACCAAAAAAATAAACAAATAAATTTTCATGAATTTTTTTTCCCAATATAAGTAATTAATATTGTTTGAAACTTGTGTAAACGTGTGGGAAAAAATTAACATTAAGATCAATATATCAAATATAAAAACTAAAAACACAATTTACTCTTCAAACACAATTTACTCTTCAAATGCAATTGGCAATTCTAGAGGTGGTATCGGGGATGATGCAGCACAGTATGAAAATGAGGATAACATTTCCATGGATGATATAGCAGGCTTCTCCCAAGTGCCGATTGAAGACTTCCCTATGCCTACGCAAGAACCAACGGAGACTTCATCACCTATGGCATCTGATAATAGCACCTCAAGAACACCTAGGCAGCGAAAAAGGAAACATGTAGTCCAAGACCAAACAATGGACCGAATATCTACAAATTTTCAGAATTTGGTAGATCTAGTTAGTCCAGAGTTCAAAGCATTAGCAGAAGCTGCAACCCGTAATGCTGAGTCAGCTGCTCGTACCGCTGAATCTGCAGCACGCAAAGCTGAATCTGATGCTCATAACGTTGAAATTGCTGCACGCAACGTAGAAATTTCAGCACGCAAGATTGATATCACTGCACGTAATGATGCAGCTCGTGTTGAAATTGAAGATAAGAAGAAACGCTTAGGTGAAGTACTTTTTGCAATTGATGGGCTTAGCGATGATGAGGCAATGTTCATGCTACAAGTTTTGGCGAAAGATGAAGATCAACTCAAAGTCTTTTGGGATCTTCCAATTGATAAGAAACTTCGCTTTTGTCAGATTTTCCTATCAAGAATGTCTTATTGCCCACGTGACATATGAATCATCTTGGTAAGATTTTATGCTTGTGTACATTGGTTAAAATTCATGTACATTGTTTTTATTTGTAGTGATTTGTAGTCATGAACTTTTTTGACAAATTCATGTTGTTCATATGCAATTTAAGTTGTACAAATGGAAAAGGAAATAACTTTGATCATCAACATTTTCTTCCTTGTAGGTGTATCTATTTGGTGGCCAAATGACATCATGGGGAAATGATCATGGAGAAGAACTTTTCTTTGTTGAAGACAATAGACTTTAATTTGGTGGGATGTTTTGTGTTTGATGAACTTTAATGGATTTTATGACTTTGTCACTTTCTTTTGGTTGTTGTCAAATGTTCATTGCTTTGGTAAAGAGCGAGATAGATTTCTATGACTTGTATGACTTTACTTTAGTGGAGTGTTTTATGCTTGTTGTGTATTACATAAATGCTTTCATTGTTATTTAGGTGGGTATTTTCAATTTTATTTAATGTTATTTGCGATGTCATATGTCATTATGGGGCCGTTTGGTTCGTGTTAATGACATATTACCACGTAACGAGATTACCATGGTAATATGAGTGGGAATATTATATGGGTGGGAATATTGCGGTAATTTAATATAACCATGTTTGGTTAGGAACTTTTATTACTTTGGTTTTCATGGTAATCAATTTGTTAAAATATAAAAAGTTATAAGATTATCACGGTAATCCAAGATAGACACCAAATTTGGTGGTAATAGGATTACCACTTTCTTGGTAATATTTATAAGTTGGTAATGTGATATTACCATACAGATTACCACTAATACAATGCCAAACGTGGTAATATTTTCAGATTACCACGTAACACATGGTAATCTTTCTACATTACCGCGAACCAAACGGCCCCTATGTGTTTTTTTGAATGGCTATTTGTTTGCTAAAGTTATTGAATGATATTTGGTATGTTGTGCTTGATGCATATAGGTGAAAGTTCCTTGAGTTCTTGCATGAAAAAAAACCTCCAGGTGTGTTGCAGTTCTTCAGTGGCATTTCTTAAAAATGTATTTGTTAAAATGTTTAAAAACAATAATTATAACAATTAACCATATAATTGCAATGATATTTAATTATTTTAAATAAATAATTTCAAGAATGAAACCTCCACTACCTTAGAAATAGAGAAATTTATATAATTTAATTATTAATTATATTAATAAAATAAATAATTAATTAATTAAAACTATAGTAATTATAAAAAATTATTTGATTAAATGTTTAAACAATATAATTTAAATAATATTTAAATAATTACTTACAAAAATAAGCATACATTGACAATTAAAAATAATTAATTAACTTATTAATTAATTCTTAATGAAGTTATTAATAATTAAAAAAAAAATCTATGTGTCATTAAACATATATACATACATTTTTTTTATTGAAAGAAGGGTATAAAGGTAATTGACTCACATATTTCTCATTTACTTTTTACATTCCCAATGCATAACCTTTTCTAACCAAACACAGTTTTCATTCACATTTCTTCTCCATTACCCCCATTCCCATTACCCTCTTCATTACCCCCATTCCTACCCCCATTCATATTCTGTCATCCAAACTCCCCCTTACATTATCATATATCATTTTTATTAAAATATTTATAATTTAAATCAAATCATTGACAATTCAATTGGATAAGGTAAAGTTTGTGTCTATTAAGTGAATGAAATATTTATTAAATATATTCATCTATTTATTATAATTATGTCCATTTTTTTATTGGTTTAGAAATATAATTCAGTTCCAACTAAGACTTCAAATTATGATGTTGAAGTTAGAGATATTTTTATTTTTTACTTTTATTTTATAGCAACCTTTGGTACTCAAAGAGTTGTGATATATCCATCTATATATATTATTGATTTTTTTTAACATTTTCAAGTTATTGGAGTTATTGGAATATCTTAGATTTTTTTCGGGACTGAAATAAATTATAATTTTTTTTATTATATTATTTTAAGTCTAAAGGCCCTTTTGTTTTGTTTGAGATCATTTATTTATTCAAAAAAAAAAAAAATGAAGCCTTTCCTAAGGTAAAAATTTACGGAACAATCTATTGAAGATACAAATAAAACAAGTCTTAAACTTGTTTATTTTTTTCAAATATATTAAATAAATATGAAAGTGGTTTCATTATAAATACTTGTTATTATTAAAAAAATAATTTTAGTATTAAAATATTTAATTTTTATTAATACATAAATTTTAAGAAATAATAATTAAATCAAACATAATTTTTTAATAAGTCTAAAATTTCTCCTCCAATTTAATTATTTAATATTTAAAAAAAATTTAATCTCAAATTTTTTTTATTTCCAACAAAAAAATTGAAATTTTTATTTTTAAAATGTTTAAAGTTGAATTTTTGGGAATTATATAAAACTCGAGGAGTGTGATAGTGAGAAAAATCACACTTTCATAACGTTGGCTAAGTTATCACAACTCGAGAATATAATTTTAATAATACAGGCATTGGAAAATAATTGATTTAAGTCTAAATATAAATCAATCTTATTAAAAAATTAATTAATATAAGATTAAAATTTTATTTTTAAAATGTTTAAAAGTTGATTTTTTGGGAATTATACAAAACTCGAGGAGTGTAATAGTGAGAAAAATCACACTTGCATAACGTTGGCTAAGTTATCACAATTCGAGAATATAATTTTAATAATACAGGCATTGGAAAATAACTGATTTAAGTCTAAATATGAATAAATCATATTAAAAAAGTAATTAATATAAGATTAAAATTAACATTTTAAACCTAAATAGATTTAATCTCAAAATCAATCTAAATATGATTTAGGACTCGTTTAGTGGAAAAGGATAAAATGTAGACAGATATGATATGAGAATTGGATAGGATATGAGCATGATAAGCTCATATCCTATCATATATTTGATGTGCACTGATAAACCATTAAATAGTATTTTGTTATCCTATTTTATGTTTGAAGTGGACCGATATGATATGAATGGTGTGTATTTAGACAAAATTAGTTATATATATATATATATTTTTTTTAAAATAGACTTTTTTTTGAATTTTTTCCTGATTTATTTATCGATATATTTTAAATTTTTAAAAAATAAATAACCTATAAATAATGTCCACAAATAAATAGATTGCAATATACCAACTTGCAAAAATTATAGTTAATACTTTTTTGTTGGTGAAAATCATAGACAAAGTCATTAATATGACATAAAGCTAGAGTAAAAAATTAAACTCATTAATAAAAAATAAATAGATCACATCAAAACCAATTTGAAAAAAAAAATCATCAGACTAGAGAAATTAAAAATAAAGCATGATTAAAAAAAAGAGATTTAGATGAAAAATAATCTTCTCAAGCACGAGATCGATGGAGAAACCCTTTAACTACTCTTAATGCGTAAATTTCTGAGTGTTCTATCTAGTTGTTGACTAGCTTCTTCTCCCAAGAACTATGTTTAAAAGATCAAAAGGAGAGATACAATAAAATCCTAGATAAGGGAGAGAAACCAAATAATAAGACAAAAATATAAATTTATTTTTTATCATATCCTATATATTTCTATCATGACTCCCCTATATGATTCATTATCATGTGACCAGCAGTATAAAATGGGTCAATATGATAATACTATCATACCTATTGGTACACCAAACAAAGGATAGTAGTAGGATATGATAGTCTATCATATCCTATCATTTTTATCATGTCCACCAAATGGGCCCTTAAAGTAATAGTGTCCTCCAAAATGTGAAAAATATAATTCTATGTTCAATTAATCACTTAAATTAAAAAAATATTAATAATGAAATTTTACCAAAGTTTGAATATTTCTTTTGGTCATATAGATCGAATTAATCATTGATATGATTATTTATGTTATCATGCCATGTGATGTTAAAAAATTAATTTTTTTTTAATAAATAAATTGTAAAACTAGAATGACCAAATTTATGTAAACTTATAGAGCATGACAAAATTTTATATTTTCCTACGATCATGAAAATAATTATAATTATTTGCAAGGTTTTCTAGGCCCCTAAGAAAAATACAAAATTGCAACCATCATAAGACTTCGCCATTAATAAATAGACTCGAAAGTTTGGGATTTATGTATAAAATATTTCACGTGGTTGTTAAATTATTGGTTATTTTATTAATTTATTAAATTATTTAAAAACAAAGCATTTTTCTTCAGCATTGACTTATTAATTATTTGTATAAATATGACAATCATATATATTTATATATTTTAAAATATAATTTTTTATAAATAATTGAATTAAAATATGAAAATAAATATATAATGTGTAAACTTTATATATGAATGATAAATACTTACGAATGAGTTTTATACAAACAAACACGAAGATGGGGATGAATTTTTTTTTAATCATAAGTAATACAATTTTGAGGTCTATTAAAAATGATTAATGAGTTATAAAGTATATATGATAAATTTAATACGTAAAAATAGCATTACTCCTCAAACAAGATTGAACCAAATTTATTATTAAAAAGAAAAAAAAATAACCATCAAACTAAAGAACAAGAGCAAGCACTAGAACTAAGATTTGCTTGTCCATTAATATTGTTCTTGTGCTCCTTCACTTCATTGAGAACCCTAGCTAGCCATTTTACCAAAAAGTCCTCATCAATCCCTACTTGACCATCTTTATAGAAGGTGAAACACTCTGCATTATCAGTGTAAGGACACTTTTGCCCATTAGGATCATTCCATGCTCCTTCATGTCTCATTCCGGCCCAATCAGCAAGCCACCGGAAAACATACTGCCCAACTCCGGCCAACTCTAGCCATCCTTTCGGAAAAAACTCCAAGATACTACTATTTTTATTCATGAATATCATATTCGTCAATTGCGCACCATGTGGAGTAATTAAGATATCCGTGTCACTCATTAGTCTTACCTGTATTTTCATATAATTCCACAATTAAAATCTTGTTTAAAGTAAATTTAAAAAAATATATATATTTTAAATAATAATTTTAATAAGCATCCATCATCTAGGAATGTCCGTAGATTCAAAATAGACTGACTAGGATGTCCGTAGATTCAAAATAGACTGACCTGATCACAAAATGAAAGGTTATGAGAGTGCGCAACTCTTAGCCTGCAACCATCAACCTTCCGGCACTGCTCGCCGGAGACGGTGACAACCGTGGTCTCATTCTTGAAAGACCTTGACCCAACCCTTAAAAAAAGGGTCAACCTAATCACCTTCTTTTTCCCCTCCTCCAAACCATGATATTGATCATGACCACCATCTTCATCTCTACCAACATCACAATAAGCTCTAGCTTTGCATCTCATCAAATCATACACTTTCTCCTTATTCGTCTTCGACATCCCTTCTTCATTTCTCCTAAAAACAACTGCCTTCTCGAAGCAAACAGGTCTATCTCCATCGTCGTTAAACTTCTCGATCTTCACTTTCCGGCCAATGCTCACCTCCATCAAAGTCTCTAACCATGGTGTCATCTCCAATCTTAATTCTCCCCAATGGAACAGTACCCATCTCTCTGGCACCATGCAATGCTTGTTTTGATACCAATTCACAAATGGAGTCATGGCAGACAAGCCATGCCAAAGGTTTGTGTAGTCGTAAAAGGTTTCGGAGACGAAGGTTAAGCCTGAGAGGAGTTTAGCTCCGGCAGGGAGAACTTCGGGCCAAGTTAATGCATAGGAATTGTTAGCACCATTTGAATGATCATGGCCATGCAAACAAAGTATTTTCCCTTTTGAAGGGAAGTAGAGATGATGAGCTTGGTCAATTTCTTGGATGTCATTAATGGAGCTCATGAACCATGTGGTGTTGACTTGGAAAGGGTTGTGGTTGTATCTAAGGTCTTTCAGTGGGAGAAATGTGATCATGTCTTGTAACTTTGATCTTGTTTCATTGAGTTCAAGACCACATGGAGGAGAGACATGGAAAGAGCTTCTTAGGGTTAGGGTTTGGAGAAGGATGAGAAGTGTGGTGATTGTAAGGAAAGTGATGATGATCAAAAGAAGGGTTCTTTGGTCTTGAGCTTGTTTTTGGTTTGCCATGTTGATCTTCATCAAAGTTTGAATAACTTGTGAATATATATATATATATATATATATATATTTCAAAGGTCTAACTTTGAGTAGTGTGGAAGCAATGGGACTTTGAAGATGAATGCATTGAGACTAGAGAATGAGTTGATTATGGATACAGTAATAATTCAATAATGAATATTGAAAGTAGAACATGCCAAAATTTTAAGTGTTTTGCAACCTAACTGAATTAGGTTTTGTTTGAAAATTTTGAAGCTTTGGTTGATATATTAATTTATGCATTAAAATAGTGGACTATTTGATTAGTATATGTGAAATAAGAGTGGCTTCATTTAATCCTAAAAATATTATTTTTTATTTATTAGAAAATAATTATCACTCTCACGTACTAAGTTGGCTAAGTTCGTCACCGTTTTTGCTAATTTTTTATTAAGCGGCTTTCTATGCGTTTTTTTATCATTCTCTTAATCATTTATAGTGATATTTTGTTTTCTAAATATTTTCATGAATTATCTATTTAGTAAAATCATGAGAATATATAAACTACTTTCACACTAAGTTAGGCTTAATAGTGTATATAATAAAGAGTAATTCAGTGTTTGTACATATTTATGATGTTATGTGTTTACTTTGTCAAACAAACTTATTTTAAATAAATTAACTTTAAAAGTATGAATTTTTTTTTTAAAAAAAAAAAAAAACTACCATGACTGTTGACCACAATGAAACTGACTAGATTTAGGAGTGATTTACTTCTAAAAAATATTGTACAAGTGTTAATGAGAAATAAAAAAAATAATGAGATAATATATTAAAATGAAGTAAGATTGAGCTTTGACACTCAAACTTGTTTGTCTCTTGTCTTTTTATAGATTATTGACTTTTAAAACTATTGTTTATTGATAATACATTTTAAACAGTGAATCTAGCAATTAGTCGGTGATTCATCTCTCACACATGCAACCATATAAAGCATAATATATTTCTTTTCTATTAAATATGAAACTATTATAATTCCCATATATTTCAAAGAATAAAGCCTTGCTTGTTTTGAAAATTATCTAGACAATTCATAGGTTCACAAAATAATGTTTAATTGGTGCTGATTAATTGGTGCCTTTGGTTTAAGAGGACAGTACTCTTAGGGGGCGTTTAGTTGCAAGTAGAGGTGTATTCGAGCCGAGCCGAGCTTTGATGTGTTCAAGCTCGGCTCGTGACTAAAAAGATGAGCTCCAGCTCGGCTCGTGGCTCGAATCGAGCTTTAAATATTGTTTGAGCTCGGCTCGTTTGAGGAATTATTGAACTCGAGCTCGGCTCAAGCTCGACTCGAGAAAGCTTGTTTATTAGTTCGTTCAAGCTCGAGTTCATTTAACTGCTCGTTTAGAAGCTCGTTCATGAAACTCGTTTGAAAAGCTCGTTTATAAAGCTCGTTTATGAAGAATATAACCTATATGTTCACAAATAATATACTTATGCATTTTTTACATCAAAATAAATCATCAATTGCAAATTTGCAATAAATAAACTAAAAATATGAAATGACAAATTCAAATACAATCTTGAGATAAAACAACAACATAAAATCCAATACAAGTAATTCATCCATATTGAAATAACAAGCATTTTGTCCATAATCACTTAGATAACAAAGCATAAGAACACTTGAGCCTTTCTTCTAAGCAAACTCATCATCCTCCCAACAACCTCACAAGTCTAACCATCTTGACAAAAGCATAATTACCTAAAAAAAAAGATAAAATAGTGTTAATCACAAATAGAAAATGTAAAATTCAAAACAAAATGTAGTACTCATACCGATATTGATTACTAATTGTCTTCTTGTCAAAGATGCCTTCATTTTAAAAGAAATTCAAGGACTTCCTTCTTCTCCTACAAAATGTAAAAAATATTAAAAATGGTCTTACATATAATTAACTTAAAAAAAAATATGAAACATAAATTATTTTTACTTACCTTTTCTTTTCTTTGAATCCCATAATAAACTCTCAACCAATCTCCACCACACATCAATGCTTCAACCGTAGCCGGTGCTAATGAAGCACGATGTGACTCAATAACTCTTTTGGCCGTACTAAAAGCCGACTCAGAAGGTACTGTGGTTATTGGTATGGATAGAACATCACAAGCCATCTTTGACAAAACCTGAAACTTCAAATAATTAGCTTTCCACCACTCCAAGACATCAAATGGAGGATCAATGCTCTCATTGTGTATGTGAACACCTTCTTCCAAGTACACATCTAATTCTGACTTTATCAATTGAAAAGAACCCACATTTCTAATGAAATTATCAAATTCAGCCCTTCCTCTTGATCTACCAACACTAGCACTGGATGAAGAAGAAGTTGTAGGAGCAGAAAGTTGACTTTGAGTATCCATGTCACTCTTGGCCTTGAAAGCTTCCACATACTCATTATAAAGCTTGTAAAGTGATGATCGAACAAAACTCATTTTGTTTGGAACATCATCCACTGAATAGAAAAAAGAGAAAGCCCACTCAACCAAAGTCATCTTATTCCTTGGATCTAAAATAGCTGCAATTGATATCAACAAATTATTGTCCCCCCAATATTTATCAAACTTTCTAATCATTCTTGCTGCCATTTGTCTCATAAAATCATTATCACCTTCCACATGTTTAGACAAAGCTTTCTTCACAGTTGTGAGTTCAAGGAGAAACAAATTTGAAGTAGGATATTCACAACCTGAAATAAAATTTGTAACATAATGAAATTCTTCAAGAAATGTGCAAACAGTTTGGACTTTACTCCAATCTTCTTCGGATGGCAAGTAATGGTAGTTTGAATCTCTTAGTTGATATCTAGGAAAGACATCCTTCAAATCTAGAGCGGCTTGAAGCATGTAATATGTAGAATTCCATCTTGTGCAAACATCAAGAACAAGCTTTTTATTTGACAGATTTAATTGCTTAGTAATGTCACTAAACATAGTAAGACGAGACACACTTTAACTAATATGCTTCACACTTGCACGAACATTGCAAACTATATCACTAATTTCACCAAGCCCATCTTGAACCAAGAGATTTAAAATATGTGCACAACACCTCACATGAAATAATTTCCCATCAAGCACAAGTGCATTCTGATTGTTCAAATTCAGATTAGCTTTCAACAAATTCACAGCAACATCATTATAACTTGCATTATCAACTGAGACGCTCATCAACTTTTTCCCAAGACCCCAATCAGCTATGCATCTTGCTAACTCATCACAAACAGCAACACCAGTGTGTGGAGGGACAATAGAACGAAAGCATAACATACGTTTTTGCAATTTCCAATCATAATCCACAAAATGACAAGTGACAACTATATACTCTACATCTTGCACCGTAGATGTCCACAAATCAGTAGTAATACTAACTCGATCAACTTCTTTCAACAATGAAGTTACTCTTTTTTTCTCAATGTCATAAGCAGATATACAGTCTTTTTTTGACAGGCCTCTACTTATTTTTTCCCAATTAGGGCTAACAGTTCTCACAAAATGATTAAAAACTTCATTCTCAGCAAATGAAAATGTTAAGTCATGCACTAAAACCATATGAGCATAAACTTGCCGCACCTTTGCTTGGTCATATTTCCAGGTTTGAATTGCATTCACACTTTCAAATTTTGCCAAATTTGTTGAGAAAGTCAACTGCCTTTGTCCCTTCAATGCTAATTGTCGTCTTACACACACCTTCAAATGGCGAATAAACTGAGTTGTTGCTCCAGATTTCAATAGGCCAAGTTGATGCCTACAATGAATACATTCTGCCTTTTTTGTTCCATCTGAGAGAGTAACTTTTTTGAATTCATCCCAAACTTTGGAGGTCTTCTTTCTTTTCTTGGCTGCAAATGGATTCTCTTCTACTTCATCATCTTCAACATCGATGGGAGATTCATTAACTTCAACATTGTTAGCCTCATTAACGACGATTATCAAAAATTTCCCACACTTCCAATAGGACTAACATTAGCGGATGATTCATCAATTGATGCGGGGAGTAGACATTCGCAAAATCCAAAAAAATAAAAATCGGAGATGAAAAAGAGATGAAAGAAGAAGAGAATGAAGAAGGTAGACTTATCTTTTCTGCTTTTTTTCGAATGAGAAGCTCGTCGGGATGAAGGTCGGCCGATGATGAAGAACGCAAGAGCAGGTCGTGGGTGGGTGGTGGACTGGTGTGGCGGCTTAGGTTGAAAGGGTTGATGAAAGAAAAGAAAGATGTTAGGGTTTGGTTTGTTCTGATTTTGTATTTTTTTTTTGGTTTTTTGTAAAAAAAATTAAAAATTCCATTATGGGCTTGGGCCTTAAATAAAATTTTCCTCGGCGAGACCCCCGCCGAGGCGCTCGCGCCCTCGGACTCCCGCATGCGACACGGCCATGTATCATCAAGGGCATACATCATTTAAATATATAATTATTATTATTATCATTATTATTGTTGTTGTTGTTGTTATTATTATTATTATTATTATTATTATTATTATTATTATTATTATTATGTATGGGATATCCTTAATTTTATTTTTTTGACGAAGGTGACAAACATCACAAACTTCACATACTCAATACGTTAGTCATATCTTATTTAAATAATCTGTAATACATCAATGATCAGTATGTACGTACAATATATGATGTAATACTTTAAATTGAAAAGCCAAATAATAAACAAAAATTTAAATAACTAAGCACTAACTCTGAATAATAAGCAGGAATAACAAAATAATACATAAAACACTTAAATAACTATACGCCAACTTATTAGAATAACAAGTAGTATTGACCAAACAATACATAGAAAGTTAGAAACTTAAATAATTAAGCCAAATAACTTTAATTTATGCTTTTATTTATCATTTGCCATTTCCGTTTAAAGTATTACATCATATACTGTACATACTTATTGTTTTAAGTTGTTACTCATCATTGTATGTTTATACATATTGTTATATGATATAAACCGAAATCTTATTAATTAAATATTACAATTTACTAGTATGTGAGTCAAGTAATAATATTGATGATAATAATAATAAGAATAAGAATCATAATCATAATCATAATGATGATGCCAATAATGACATAGTCACATATACACCTTAATATACATGTATATAATAATAATAATAATAATAATAATAATAATAATAATAATAATAATGACAACAACAACATATGTGATATACATGTATATATATTAATATATATATATATATATATATATATATATATATATATATATATATATATATATATATATATATATATATATATATATATACGAGCTCACAAACGAGCTTATAAACGAGCTTTGTTCACGAGCTTGTTCGTGAGCTGTGTTCGCGAGCTATGTTCATGAGCTTGTTCGTGAGCCGAACACCGAGTCGCTAACGAACAGCTTGGCTCAAATACACCCCTAGTTGCAAGGAATAGAAAGGAGAGGATTGGAGGAGGAATGAAAATGAGGGATAATAGAAAAGGCATGGAATGAAAACTATGGGCATGTTTGGATTCAAGGATTGATCCCCAAGGATTGGGGATCAATCCTTGTGGCATGTGCATGCCCATGTTTGGGCATGCACCTAGGGATATGGGAAGGGATTGAGGGGGGATTGTATGCCCCTCAACCCCTTCATGCTCATCCCCCTCATTTTTGGGGGGATTGAGCATGCCTTGATGATGTAATTACCTTTTTACCCTTTATAATATTATATTTATTTAAATGTTAATGATTTACATTGTATTTATACATTATATTTATATTGTATTTACATCGTATTGGATGAAAAATTAAGAAATGACATGTTATACATTGTATTTATTTTTTTAAAAATATTAAAAATTATTTATATTTTTAGTGATTTAAAAAAATAATTAAATTTGAACATTTATTTATTTTTAAATAAAAAATAATTAAATCGTATTCATCAATTAAAAATGTATAAATTTAAAATTTTTATTTAGAAAATGAATAACTCATTTATTTTTTTATAGAAATTGGAGCTATTTAATAATAATTGTTTCTTTTACAAGATATATTATTTAATTAAAATATTAAAGGGTAGAAAAGTAATTTTACTAAAATTTTCTCCTATTCTCTATCTTATTCCTATTCCCATCCCCTCCAACCAAACATTACTTTTGTTCCCATCCCCAATCCCCTTTTCCTATTTATATTCCCATCCCCTTCCCCTTCCCCTTCTCCATCCCCATCCCCATATTTCCATTCCCTCTAACCAAACGGACCCTATATTTAGTTGTAAAGGATTAAGAGGGTAATGCATTGAGAATGAGAAAAGTAAAAGAAAAAATATTATAAAATGACTTTTATACCTTGATGAATTAAAAAATATTATATGATAGGTTAAATAATAATTAATTTTAAATTATAAAGTATTTTTGAGTATTATTATCTATATTATAATTAAATATTAAATTAAATTTTTTTCATTTTAATAATAAATAAAATTATTTATTTAATTATTATTTGAATTAGATTATTGTTTTAACTATTATTTATCATCATTTTTTTTAATTTTAATTTTAATAATAATAATAATATTTTAATTATTATTTATTATATTAAACATCTAAACATTCACAACTATTATTTATTAATATTAGGGTACTTCTGTCTTTTAACCCACAAAGAACAAGTAATCCTCCCATATTTTGTTTAAAATAATTCACATTAATTATTATTATCTTTAATTAAAATAATTAAATATTTAAATTAATCAATTCATGTTAATTATTACAAATAATTGTTTAAATTAATAAAATTTATAAGTAAAGGATAAATAAGTAATTGTCCTTCATTTTTTTTCCATCCTCCTCTTATTACCCCCAAATTTTTGTTTGTGTTGGGGGGCAATTTAGTTTGGTTAATATTATATTTTCATAATGTGATAATTTACCCAATATTTATGAGAATGTAATTACTAACTCAATATGTGGTAATCTCACACTTCGAAAGAAATATGAATTTTTTTTTTTCCAATTATACTCTTTAAATTAAAAAAATCAAAAAAATATGAATTGATTGTCTTTTTTGAAAGTGGTGGTATATAGAATGTCCTTAATTTGTTTTATAATACTTTAGCAACTTGTTTCAAAACCATATTTATCCTTTATATAAAAATATACTCATTCAAATGTTTAAATGAAGATAAAAATCATTTACAATTAATTTTTTTTAAATATAAAGTTGGAGGAAAAAATTTATATTTATTTGAAAAATAAGTAAGTTTGAGTTAATTAATATTAATAAAAATTAACTACATTAAAATCTAAAATTTATTTTTAATAATAACAAATATTTTTTATTAAAAAATTTTGATATTTACTTTAAAAATATTATGGACATTGATATATTTAGCACTTATTATGTAAGAGTATTTTAATAAAAAAAATAATTTGTAATGAAAGATTCGTAACTAATCAAATACGACAATGTACATTTCAAACTCCACCCACATTACCGCTTTATCAATCAAACAAAAAAAATGCACATATTCCAATAATATAACTTTGAGAATCATATTCTTAGTAATCGTATTCCTCTATTATATAAGATTTCGTGAACCAAATGACTTTTTATATGTAAATATAAAAATTTTCAAAAAAAAAAAAAAAACTTAACGGAATAAAGAAATAGGGTTTCAAGATTGATCACAACAAAATTCTCGCTTATTTTTTATAGACTCTTATTAAGTTTTTCACCTTTTGACTATTCAAATTTTACCATTTTTTGAAAGAGACTATCTTCTTCTTCTTTCGATGCTTTCGAAGGTTTGATCTATCATATTAAAATAGCATATATCTAAATCTAGTTTGTCAATTAGTCTATAGACTTTATACCAATTAGCATTAGTTCACATGCCATGTGACAATTGATACACAATAATTAATATGTATCAATTGATTTCAACGCTTACTTAACAAATGAGAAAAAATGAAAATAAAAAAAAAATAGAGCAATAATCAAACTAAAGAAAAATCAAGGATGTTTTAGACTAATAAAGGACGGCGACATTGAAGGAGACGCTTGACCAAAAAGTCTCCAAGGGCTTTAATGCAAAAACCATCACGCAAATAATACAGATTTTTCTTGGACCTATATGCAAAAACTAATACTATTCCTAACGTGCTCCGCAGGGATACCAAACACACCCTCGTCGTTCTTCTTTGCTTCTCCCGTTCAACGATCGGAGCTTATCGGATTCGGATCCTCACAGTGCTCCACCCGACTCCGATATGGATCCGCAACCCGCTCCCGCCGGTGATAACCCCGCCCCCAAGCAACCCCTCGTCGACGTTGTCCCCAAATCCCTAGATCCCCCTCCTCCCAATCCCCAACCCTCCCCCAAATCCGTCTCCTGGAGCCCCGATCTCACGCAGGAGTCTCCGCCGCCGCCGCCACCAATGCCGGAGGAGCACAACCCTTACGTCTCCGCGCCACCCGCCTCGTCGGCGAAGAGTACGCTTGTTTTGAACTCGATCTTTGTTTTTTTGAAGGTTTTTTTTGTTGATTTTTTGGGTGGCTGATGTTTAGATACGATGGAGACGGTGAAGGATGTGGTCGGGCGGTGGGGGAAGAAGGTCGGCGAGGCCACGAGGAAGGGACAGGATCTTGCGGGCAATATGTGGCAACACTGTGAGTTTCTCTATGGAGGTTTTATTTGTTTTGTGATCATTCATGGCTTTTTATATTGAATTTTGGATGTATCTTCATTGTGATTGAAAGTTTTGAGATGCAAGCGTTTGTTAATTACTTTAAAGACTAACAAAATGGAAATTTATCAAATTTTTTTGTGCGGAGATGCGGTGGGTATTGTCATGTTGTTTATTAAGGACAAGCAGCCAAAGGTTTAGAGATGGTATTGGGTAGGATGAAACAAATTAGAGTTGGTAATGAATCTGATGGCTGGATACAAATGGTGGATTACAGGGTTGTCAGTGCTCCGAAATGAGCTTGCTTTTGTGTAGGAGGAATGGGTTGCAGTGGGAAAGATAGTATTGGCGTTGGTGAGTCTACTGTCTCTATGGGGAATGTTGGCCTATTTCCTCTAAGATTATATTCCTTAACCTAGGTATGTGTTTGTCTTCTAGAGTTTATGATTTGAATATTATTATATCTATACGCTTTGCGAGAAAGGTGATAAGAGCCATGTGATAGAGAAGCCACTAAGAGTATTTCTATAATGAAATCATAATAACATATTGCTTCATAACCATACATAAACAAGGAGAAGCAGATTATTTAGGCTTGCAAAAACATTAGTTAGGTCCTAAGGTTTCATGAGGACAATTTAAGCTGATGAACAAGATCCAATTACGGTTCAAAACAAAAATCCAATTACAGGGCTATAAAGAAAGCAAGGAGAGTTTGCTATCCTTGGTACTGTAACCTTACCATTCTAGGCTTACAAATTAGAAAGTGAAGGATTTAGAGTTTGTTGGCTAGCGCTTGTGTGGAACTTCCTAGGCAAAGTTAATTTGGACAAGTTTGAGCAATCAGTTAAGTTTTGAGCAGCCATGAAGATCCCAAATCAGGGATCAGTTAGCTAAGAGAACTCTATGAACAAATCCTTAGAGCATGAAATTATGTAAGAATACCTTTGAATTAAACAAAAAAAAAAAATCAGATATGAACTCTTCCTAACTAAATCTAACATGCTAAGAGTCAAAATGAGTCTATTTCACTTTTGGGTATCTTCCTTTTTCAAATGTGAAGTTTCTCCCGAGTCCAAGTTGTGAATACATTTCTAATAGAAGAGTTGAAATTGGATACTATTTTGCTTTCTGTATTTCCTGGTGACCCCTAGTTTCTTGCCGCTTTATGTCAGGGTAAGCTAGTTTTATTTTTCAATTGTTAGGAGGGGATATAACTGGTTGTTATTTTCATTAGATTAAATGTATTATGTGAATAAAATGCATTCAAGGTGTAAATCATTGAGAAATACAGCTGTCATTGTCTGCTAATTATTTTATGGCATATAATATCATCTTTTGTTCTTAAGAAAAGATCATAACTACAAACTTAGTGAAATAGTCTACAAAACTAATCTTTTTATGGAAAATAGAATAAGTCATAAACATGACCACAAATTGAATGAATCCTAGCAGGGAAAAAAAAAGCAGTCAAACTAATTTCTAGAAGTGTTATTGACAACATTTGATCATTGTGGTAAGCACATATACAAAGATGGGTTTTGATTTCAAGCATTTTGTCATTTGGATCTTCCATATGCAAATCAGCTTGTTAAAGAACTCTTAATGGTCAGTTTCTTTCTAAATCCTGTTGGATTCTTTGCAAGATCAGATGGCTTGTGAGAAGGGCAAAAATGAAGAAAATCGAATGAGGTCTAGTTATAGTTTAATGAAGTTTAGAATTTCCAGTAATTTTCCACTTGGATGTGCTGACTTCTAATATGGAAAGCAAAATTATAGAAGGAGCATACTGATGCATATGCAAATATGTAGAAATGAAGCATGTGTATCAAACTTCAAAGATTCTATGGATTACATTTATACAAAAGAAAGAAAAGAAAAAGAAAGAAAAACCAATATCATGAAATTGTGGCAGCAATTTTGGAAGAGTTCACTACCAAACACAAATATCATCATGGTGATTTTTTCAGTTTAGTTTATGATTGTAGTTTTATCATAAGAATTGCAAAGAAAATTAAACTTCCGACTTGGTGAAATATGCATGTGAAATGGCTTTCTACTTGAGGCCAGATTCTATGCATTGCATCTGTTTCGTTTGTTTAAAGGGGGCCTTGATCTATGCCAAATAATGCAATCTAATGGGACACCTCATGTATTTGCAGCCTAAGAATTAGATTTTGTTCTTCTTTTATTTGAATCAACATAAAAAAATCTTAAGTATGAGAGAACCTTTTCAAAATAATGGGATGGAGTAATATACCTGGATAATTTGAAAAAAAAAAGTTAATGTATTTGATTTCCAAACTAATTTGGTCTTTTTTATGTTCATTCATGCCAACTTAGCTCTTTTTATGAAGCTCAATTTCTCATGAAGAGCACAGCCTACAAACAGCTTGGGTAGTTAACAACAGAACCTCACAAAGCATATTCAATTTTTAATCATTCTTCGTTCTGATCTCAGATCAAGCACTACAATATCTTTCGGATTTGGGAATATTATTTCCTTTTGTTCACCAATACTATATTAGTTCATCCCTTCCATGTACTCATCAAAAGTTTTTGAACTTAATTTATGCAAAGTTTCGAGGTACACATGTTGTGTATGCTGTTAATTTTTCTCAACTTTATGTATTCAAAAGTCTTTTTTAACCCAGTGAAAACAGGACCAAGCATGGCTGAAGCTGCCATGGGAAGAATTGCGCAGGGAACCAAAGTTATAGCAGAAGGTGGTTATGAGAAGATATTTCAACAAACTTTTGATGCACTTCCTGAAGAGAAACTAAATAAGTCATATATTTGTTATCTGTCAACATCTGCTGGACCAGTTATGGGAATTTTGTATCTCTCTACTTCTAAGCTCGCATTTTGTAGTGACAATCCTTTGTCATACAAAGTTGGAGATCAAACTGAATGGAGCTATTATAAGGTATCCTCATCCTACTTTATTTTCACCACCCTCTCTAATAATATCATGTTCACTACCATCTAGAACATCATTCCTCTTGGTCCTACTGGTATATCTGGGGAAGTTGGCTATGGAAGGACAGATAAATAACTAGGGATTATTTGTTATTGTTCTAGCAGAGGCAAGTTAAGGATTCGCTATTTGCCACTTTGTGTGCATTTGCACTTGCATGACAATAAATCTGATTATCTACAAATTTGCTAGAACTAGAACAAAATATATTATCAAGTAACCATAATGTCAAATGAGTTTGTGTTGTTGGCTTTGACTAGTGAAGTTTCTAAAATTTATTCTTTAATTTAATTCTATATGATTGTAGTGTCTCTCTTAATGAAAGGCTTTTTGTGTCCAATTCTTTGTCAATCTTTTTCCCATTCATGCGCACGTCGCTTCCAACTGCTAATTCTTCTAACCATAGTTAATGTAAAAAACTTTGATTCTTCAACCAACTGCTAATTCTTCTAACCATAGTTAATGTAAAAAACTTTGATTCTTCAACCAACTGCTAATTCTTCTAACCATAGTTAATGTAAAAAACTTTGATTCTTCAACGTTCTTCTTAGTCCTTTTAGTCTTCAGGTTTCTTTTCATTACCTTCATAAGAATTTATTCTATCAAAAAAAAAAAAAAAAATTGTTGCACAATTTGTTATATATTTCATCACTTTTACTATCAAATAGGTGGTGATTCCTATGCATCAACTACGAGCAATTACGCCTACTACAAGCAGCACAAACTCTGCAGAAAAATACATTCAAGTTGTCTCAGTTGACAACCACGAATTTTGGTTTATGGGTTTCGTGAACTATGATGGGGCTCTAACCTGTCTTCAGGAAGCATTACATGATGCTCATGACGCCCAACCCTAATGAAAGCTTTCATATCTTTGTTGGCATAACTTATCTGAAGCTGCTGCTTTCTATTGGGTGCAGATAATGTTGTGTTGAATCAATGAGCTTCACATCTTTTGTGGAGTGAGAAAAAGAGGCACATTTATACATTTCTCTGCCATAGCTATAAACTTTTACAGTGTTAATTATTTAAGTTATTCTAAATTTTTTTTTTCTCAAATTAATGTGAACTAGTACAAATGTTGATTACTATGGTAATCCTCATGTTCACAAGTATTGAATAGAAGAAATCTTGTGACTATGCTGCATCTGTATACACTGTTCATAGAGAGTGCCTGTGCTGTCTGGAACTCTGTTGCTGGGCTTTTGTCAGTTGTTGCATGGATTCTCCAACTTTTACAGCCTAGCTTGACAAACAGTTTCTCTTTTAAGGTAGAAAGCTTTAATCACACAAAAGTGCATCCATTGTACAAATGAGGCATGCTGGTCTGAACATCTTTATTCTTTGTTACCCATAAATTTGCACCTAATGAGGCTTTTATACAGAATCATTAAATTTTGTGTTTCCTCTCTTTTTTACCCTGCTTCTCTAACAGTGATTTATTCTGCTATCATCTCAGACCAAAACAGAAGTTCTCAAGGAGAAGGAAGAAAAAATTCAAAAGGAGCAGATGCTTTGAGAAAAGTCCCAAGCTTTAGCAGAGCACCCCTTTCTAGTTCCCACTACTCTTTTGAAGGTAGGACTAAATCATGCTTGGCATGCTCTCACTCTCACACACACACTCACACATAAAAGAAAAGAAGATTTGGGATGCTTTGATTATCATGAAGGTTGACTCATTTCCAATGAACAGGTTGAGGACCCTACTTTCTTGACTGGGACCATGGAGTGGGCCATCAAATCACCCCAGGTGACAAGGTATCAAGCTCTTCTAAACAAAAGCAGCAGTAATTTAAAAAAAATAATATATATATATATATATATATATATATATATATATATATATTTATAAAGTTAAATTTAAAAAAAAAAAAATGGAAAAAGGAAGCTAAGGCCTCAAAGTATGTGGTCCATCCATTCAGGCATAGAGAGACAAGCACTGCAAAGGTAATTAATGGAGACAAATGTCTTGGCTTGTCTCTGCTGAATCTCAATCACCCTTTTTTAGAACATTGCTCATTCAATTTACACTGAATGCAGACCTAATGCTCATGTGTAGGTGGATAAATATATGTATGATGGTCCTGCCTCCCTTGACAAAACTCCAACCAAGGTCAGGTGTGGTCCTAAACCCAATACCTAAGCCTAAGCCTAGTTTTGGTCTTTAGATTTATTATTATGCTTATCAGGTATATCACATTTAAGAGTTTGATTGCATTCTATTCATTATATTATGTCATGGAATCTTCAGAGGCATATCCATATATAGAAACCAGTAATTCTAGGATTCATTAGACTAGAACTATTTGATATTTATTATATAATAGTAAACTAATAGATTGGTGGTTCAAAGTTCAAACATGTCATTGACACATATCTAATTGTATGCAGTGTTTGTGTGATGCACATGAAAGAATTATTGTGTGTATAGATATATATTATCATCTCCATCATATTACTGTTTAACTTTTGTGAACCTAAGTTGCAATTGTTTAGTAAGACTAAAATAAAAATTAAAAAAATAAACTACCTTTAGGCTCTGTATTGCATATGTGCAGTTGTAAAATTGATGATATTGCATTGGTGAATCCAATTATGCATGATGATTGAGTTTTATGGGATGATAAAAACTAGAAGCATAAATAAATTTAGATGAACCAACTGATATTGTCCCCCCAATGGCAGTGCACAGAAATTAATGTAGGGTTCTGAGGATGCCAAGCCAGCCTGTCCAAATGTTTTCCTACAAATCATATTTGTGTGGCATAGGCATTGCTTTCCTTCCAATTTCTCTCACAATCTCACACACTCATACACACCAAACAAGTGCTACCTAAAAGCACTACTTTTTTCCCTCCTTTGATAAGTCACTATCATGTCTGTCTCTCCCCAACTCACACTCATCAGATTAAATAAGTGAATTGTTTGGTGAGAACATGTGCTTGGATTTTTTATATGTTTCATGTTGAAAACATATTAGTAGTACTAGGTAGCATAGATTGGAATTATAGAAAATTAGTTTATGGCATGACATGGCATGGCTTTCCAAAGCTGCCTCCAAACATCCAGCATTGCCTCCCACTTTCATTTGCATTTTCATTTGTCCTCCTTCTCCTCTTGTTCTTCCCTGCCCCATCAAAACCACAACCTTGCAAAAAAACATATGGTTATAATTAAGGAACTTGAGAATCTTCACTTGCATTCCAACAACCACCATTCCTTCAAAAAAAAAACCCATTCCATTGATTTCATTGTATTCTTTTTAGCTTCTATGTTTCACTCCCCTGTCATTCCATGTGCACATGCTTTCCAACCACTTTTGTTGCATGTGTTTAACAATAATACAAATTTAATGTTATATATCCATCTTGCAATAAAATAGTCGGTATTTCATTTCTTCGTATACGTAGTTTGTTCATATTTTTTAAAAAAAAAAATAAAAAAAAAATTATGTATGTACATTAGGTTCTAAAAGCCAGTTTGATTTGGATAATGAAGCTTTAATCTTTATTTTTTTTTATTTTTTTATTTTCTCTCATTATCCTATGTGTCACTGTGAGCATAGAGGTATTTTTATATATGTAAATTCCTTTTTCTTAAGTTTTCAGGTACATAAAAAAAAATTTAAGAGAGAATAAAGGGTGAATTATAAAATTTCAAGAATGATATGTGAAAACAATATTTTTTTTATTTTTTAATTATCTCCAAGGCCCATGGGCCACTACTGCAAAGGGGGCCTGGTTCTCACGTGCTGGTGAGGCACCACAACAGAGAAGAGGAGGGTGACAACTCATTGGCACGTGTGGTTGATGAGCCACGTGCAATAGAGCCCTTAGAGGAGAAGAGTGGGACCCAACAGGAAATATACATGCTAACAATCCTATATTTAATTATTATTATTATATATATACATTAATAATATATTGATTTTACAAAATTTTATGTAATATTAATTATTTTGAATTATTTTTCAAAATAATTAAATAAAAAAAAAAAAGGAAGAGGAGCTAATTATGGAGATGAAGAGAGGATGATGATAAGTGGGAGAGAGAGTGTGGTGGGGCCAGGGATTAGAAGTGTAATGTATGAAAGCGTGGGGTGGTGTCACGGTCACTCCTGTTCACACTCACATGTTGGACAGTAAAAAGTTCCCCCCCATGTTTATTTATGTAGGACTTCATTAGTAACTTTTTTTTTCCTTTTTTTTTTTTTTTTTTTTTTTTTATTAATAGAAACATACTAATGCTTCTAATGTGCCTTGTCTTAATCAAATTATTATTATTATTATTATTATTATTATTATTATTCAAGAAAATTAATGTGAGATCCTTCTAATTCTTTGATTTCATACAAATCCCTCCAAAACTTTCATATCTATTAAAAAAAAATCAAATCTTTTACTTTTTAAATTCAAGTTTATGTAAAATGATTAAATTATATCAATTCTTGCTCATTTACACTAGAGTTGGTAGACGTTAAAAAGTGATGAGCTATTTATTATTCTTCTGTTCTAATGCACGAGAGGGTCAAGCTTGTCTCATTAGTGGGTTTGTACCTAAACACAAAGAGAGCGAATTCTATTGTCGGTGAGATTGAGGTAATTTTGGTATTATAAAAAAAATACTAAATTGATAATGATAAAATAAATTTAAAAATTAGAGACCGGAGAGTAGAAAATATTGTAAGAGCAATTGATCGGGAAAGTTGTAAGTTTATGAGGATTGTTAAGTAATTTTTCATTATTATTATTATTATTATTAATGGTTGTAAAAATTGGGTTCTTTACTGGCATGCCTTGTAAGTAGTAGAAATTACTTGAGTACTATAAAATTATATTTACTGAACTAATATTTAAAAAAATTCTCTTAAACAAAATAGACCTCTTGAATCAAAACTAATGTCATTTGTACTTCTTAAGAAACCATATGTTTTGCAATATGTGCTAAACTGCTAATGAACTTTATCATGTCATCTATGAATAATATATTATTAAAAATATATTTTGCCTTAACATTACATCCAAGTGATATTTGCTTTAAGTTATTTTGATTTGAGCTATATATATATATATATATATATATATTTCTAAGTATTTAATCCAACAATTTATAAGAGTTATGGGTTCCAAACCTTGTTTAGTTGAAATATTGAGAGTCACTTAAAGTTTTATAATTTGGACCAACTGATAATGTACAAATAAGATCTTAATATAACTTAAAAATTACAAGTGTGTTTTGCTTTTATTATTATTATTATTTTATTTATTTATTTATTTTTATAATATAGATAAAAAATTTTATATTTTTTTTATTACCATATCTCAATCATGCATTAAAAAAAAATTAATTTATTGATAAAACACACTTGCTATTTCGTTATATTAATCTTATTTAACACATTAAAACACAAGTGAAACTCTCAATGGGTTGGAACCTGTGTGCTGGGGCTGTATGTATGTATGGCTCAAGAAAGCAAGCTGTCGCAGATGTGCTGTATTCATAGATGACGTAATTCATTAACAGTTGCTTTATGAACGATGATTTGATTAACACAGGCTGAGGCCGCAATGATTAATTTTATGGTACTCAATATTCTACTGCCCAAAACGTGATTTTTGACGGTCGCTGTGGCGGCAATGACTTTCCCGATCGGTAACTCTTGTGTTTCTGCTCTCCGGTCTCTGAGCCACAGAATTTTATTTTATCGACGAGTATTTTATGTGTTTAATTGCAAGCGTGAAGGCTGAAGGTAATAAATAGCTCATCTTTAACGTCTGCAGCTAAAGTAATAAATGACGAAGTCATTTTACGCAAACGAAGTTACGGTTTTTGGAGGACTAACAATTATAGCGAAGATAATAATAATAATAATAATATTAATAATTTGATTGAACAGGCACGTTACTGCAATGACAAAAGGGAAAAATGAAATCGGCTGGTACGCTTGCTTCTGGTCTCTCCCGCGTCATCGTCACTATAATCTCCATGTTCTCTATTTCCTTTTTTTTGTTTAATTGTTTTGAGATGATTCGAAATGATGATATTACATGGTGGCAAGGTGTGTTGTGTAATGACAATGATTGGGTTGTTGGCTGTTCCTGTGCTGAGGCTGTACGCGACCGTCGGCTGTAATGTTGTCTTTCTTCGTGGTGCCTCGCCGGCGCCGTGGTGTGGTTGTGAGATGAGGTAAAATGTTGTTTTCACGTAATCGTTCGCCCGCCTGGCAGGTGCATGCCTGAAACGGAAAGGAATTATATGCTCGGTGACATAGAGATGATGGTAAAGATGAGATGCTCGTTATTTAAACAGTGTGCATACTTTTTGTTTTTAGTATCGAGACAAACTGCGACACGAAATCGACGATTATTACCCGAAGATATATCAACTTTCGGTAAACACGTGCGACTTAGCAACATGTGCCTGGGCGGTAAATAAAAGTAATCGTGGATGATAACCATGTTTTACGCAGGACTGGTTGGCGGAAGGAGGAAAATGGTGGGAAAGTAACGCTGTGGTGCAATAACCGTATGGCTGTTCTGGGGTATCTATCTTCTGCTACTAATATGTTTTTTGTGAAATGCCAGGCTTACTCGCCGCTGTTCTGTGACGAGGAGGAAAAGTGACGTAACGCTGGTGATGAGGTGGAAGGAAGAAATAACACAGCAGAAGAAACGGACTGTCAGGCGCGAACTGCGTGCGCTGGGACAATATCGGTCCAGTTCTGCGCTCGATCGTCATCGTAATTCGCGGCAATGTCATCGGTTACAACTGCTGCAATTTTTATTACTATAGGTTCCTGAGATTAAACGAAGCAACTTATGATGGTGAGTCTGTACGCACAGCGAATGCTGCTGGCTGCGGCTGGTGGATGTCGTGCGAACCGATATTTGCGATATATAATAAATATCAAATATTCTGGTCTAATGAATCGGTTTCTGTGGACCAATAGCACTAAGCGACAGTGGAATGCTGCCAAATGTGGTGTAAATAGCTGTGGCAAAACAGGCTTGGAGCCGGGTTTGTTTTATGGGGAAGGCACCGGGACCGTCATATGCGCCTACACGGGTGGAAAGTGAATGACGCAATGGTGATTGGTGACGGGCTGGACTACACTTGTGGACCACATGCGCTCACTCATTTTAAATTAACTTTGTAAATATATATGTATATGTATATATATATATATATATATACTTTAAGGCCCACCCCGCTACGCTTATTTAAGAAAACTTGATACTGGAATTGACCTCCGGTATTGTTCGATGATCGGCAACGTCCCAAATCTTCTTTTTTTCAGTGTGTGGAAAGTGAGTAGCTTTGTTCAGTCCAAAGAGCCAGTGGCGAGGGCGCTCCTGCTCGCTGAACTTCTCATGATGTTGGCCAGAATGAGAGGCTGTGATTCTGTAAAGCAAATATGGTGACTTCATTCATTGTACGATAGCTGTGTGCGCCCAAAGAAGAGTACATGGGCCGGCCAACAACCCGGCTGAAACTCTCGCAGACTTGGTGTGAGGGGCATGGTGCAAGAGACTCTTCTGTTCCAATAACAGCGAACAGCCTGTAACAGCATTGTACTAGTTCACGATGAGCCCAGAAAAAAAAATTTAGGCAACAACGCCAGGTATAGCTATGATGTTAAATGTCACTCACAGACTCGCGGCAACTCGATGAGATTATGCCAGCGGGCGACGCATCGCTGGTGAAACATCGCTATTGTAAACAGTGACTTATTGATAACGCGTATTGACCGTGGCGTGGCTGACAGTGAAATGGAGATATGCTGATGGGGCATTCTTATGAAGAAAGTACAATTTCAAGGACAAGAAAGACTGCATTAACATTAGCCGGTGATTATTTACATTAACGGCAACGGTTGATGAAAAGGAAAAAGTTTACGTGGTTGAAAGAATGGCGGTTGAACGAACGAAGTGGACCTGCGTGGGGTTTGCCTGATCATAAGTGTAAGGGCACAGAAACTCGCTGATCCATATTTGTGGTGCCTGGCGGGCATGAATTTGTTAAATACGAAAGCGAACGCAACTTCTGCTGAAACGACGGAAGCCCTGGTTGTCTGTCGTAACTGGAGTTGAGCGTTCTGAATGATGGGCTGTGGAGGAGAATTGATGAAAAATAAGTGGATGAATACGACTGTTCGTCCAGCTTTTAACAGCGGAGCAGGGATTGTGCGCTACGTCTGAAGGTCGCGCCGACGAATGAGCGGCGGGAAGGGTTTGAGGTATCGTAACGCAACGCTGTTTCCCCTGCTATTCGGCGTTCTGTTTTTCGCCTGGTGCACGAACTCTTGAGAAAATTGACGAGTTCTTGGGCTGCAAATGCGCGGTGTCCGTAGTTGCGCAAGCGAGGCAGGCATGCAATATCGAAAGCCACTACATGCATATTCGATGGAGATTTTCTTTGCGGTTATGTGATAAAACTACAATCATAAACGAAAAATCACCATGGGCTGTGTTGTCGGCGCGGGCTGTTGTTTCTTTCTTTTGGCCGCGGAAATAGCAATCCGTAGAATGCGTAGCTGGGCTCACGCCAATAAATGCTCGCTCTGCACCATCGGCGTCAGTGAGCCAGGCTGACAACTGAACCTCCGCAAGCCATCACCAATCTGCAAGTCAACGGTTGGTGGCCTGTTGGGAGGATCAGGCGCAAGTCGGCGTAAGGTATTGTACCCTCGATGTTGTCGATAACACTCTGGTTGTTTCTTTCCTGCTGAGACCATTCAATTCAATGGTCTGTTCTGTTGTAAAAGGCCAGTTGCCGGGGCAAGCTGGTTGGTTCCGTCTTTCTTGCTGTGCGCCAAATATTGTGTTTGACGTATTTGCGTGATTCTCCTCTATGATATGTAAACAAATAGTCGGCTGTGGGGATGGGGCTGGGCTGGTGGTATGTTAAGGAAAGGATGATGTACATGATTTGCGTGTCTGGATTGTTCTTAGCTGTGAACTCGTGGCGTCACTGTAGGCGGGTTACGGTGCCAAGGGACCTGGCAGAATGCTGTTTATGGGTCTCGTGGCTGGGACGCCCAGCAGCACGCGAAGCCCCTGCTGCTCGCGTTGTGGCTGGTGAAACGGTATCATTGTTCGTGTAAATGCCTTGGTGTTTATCGCCTGTCGCAAAGCCTGTGAATACGTGTTCCGTCGCGGCCGGGGGTGCAGGCGCATGCCTGAGTTGGGAAATAGACCCGGCTTCCCCGGGAGACTCACCAACGCCGGCTGCACTGCTGACCTTCACTCTACACAAAAACAGGCAATATCACCATTTGTCATCCAGCCATCGGGTCGTACCAACTCTAATCACCAACAAGCTGTTAATAAACAACGTGACCACCCATCCGCGCAAGAGGCCCGATATTCCACAACCAGTCTTTAAAGCCAACAAACGCTTGCATCACGTCGAAGAGCACCATCAGGTCAATATAAAGAGATGATGGCTATGCGCCTCCGTAAACTCACGGTGTTGCTGTTACCCGCAGTCGCCGACTTCTTCCTACCGCCCGACCACGGCCTCTTCCGCCGTCTCCATCGTAATGGCATCAGCCGCAAATCGACAAAAAAAACATCACTGGTGGCATACTCGACGAGGTAACTCCTCCGGCATCCCGTGGAGGTGGTGAGGAAGGAGAGAGAGGAGGAAGAGGAGAGAGGG